>NC_069504.1:1015126525-1015231525 GCF_027579735.1 Bombina bombina | reverse complement strand
TTTTATTTTAGTGGGGTTGAGTGGGTGGGGGGTTTTACTTTTATGGGGTAATTTGTAATTTTAACAGTAAAAGAGCTGATCGCTTTAGGGCAATGCCCTACAAAAGGCCCTTTCCAGGGCTATTGGTAGTGTATTCTTAGATTAGGTGGTGTTTTTATTTTGGGGTGGCTTTTTTATTTTATAGGCGTATTAGATTAGGTTTATTTTTTTTTATTTGGGGTAATTTTTTTTATTTTTTTCTGTAATTTTAAATATTTTTAATTTTTTGAAATATTATATTTTTTTATTTTAATTTAGTCTTAGGTTGTTTTTTATGTAATGTTAGATTTTTTATTTAATTTTAAGTTAGGATTTTTTATTTTGGTACTTTTTAATTTAAGGGACACTGAACAGCATTTTTTTTATTGGTGGATGAATTTATCTACCAATCAGCAAGGACAACCCAGGTTGTTCACCACAAATGGGCCGGCATCTAAACTTACATTCTTGCATTTCAAATAAAGATACCAAGAGAATGAAGAAAATTTGATAATAGGAGTAGATTACAAAGTTGCTTAAAATGTCATGCTCTATCTGAATCACGAAAGAAAAAATTTATTAGTAAGGTAGTCTTTTTTATTTTATGTAATTGGGGTTAACATAGGGGGTTCAAAACAAATCAGTAAAGAACTAAAAAAAGTACAAATGTAGCACTCACTACGTTTAATAGGTAAATAATTGATATTGGAGCAAAGGATGAAAAATGAAAATAAAACTTAACTTTTACTTGATAAATTAAAAACGAAGGGTACGGAGGTAGCTGGTTTAAAATTTTCATATGCTTACTTTAACGGGATAAAGTAAAAGAATGACTTGGAACAAAGATGAAAACCTTGTGGCCTAAATACTACCTGTATAATAGGTGACCTAAAGAGGTTCTATCTGTAACAAAATCACAGTGTGAATATACTGTCGGAGTTCACAGGAAGTGGTTATCTGGCTAGAATAGAATTCACAGCTCTTAGTAGGAAAACAGACAGGTTGTATGTACTGTCCAGTATAGGAAACAATAATAATGCCTCTAAATGTGAGTTCATTATATTCTGTAAATATTGGTAACACGGTAACCAAAGACCAATACCTTATTATACCGAGGACCTATGTCAGAGGTCAGTATCTGATACCTATACTTTATAATTATCAATGATAGTACAAAACTTTATACCAGAGGTCATTGATGTTTGCTATCAACTGTGTAATAAGTGATGCCTCTAAATCTGAGTAGTTATATTTTAACTTAATACCAGAGACCTATACCTGTTAACTACCTGTGATAAGGCAATAATATATATAATCAAAATACTCTGGACATGAAATAATAATGCCTCTAAATGTGAGTTAATTATGTTCTGTAAATATTGGTAACACGGTAACCAAAGACCAATACCTTATGATACCGAGGACCTATGTCAGAGGTCAGTATCTAATACCTATACTTTATAATTACCGATGATAGTACTAGGTCCAAAGTTTATACCAGATGTTTCCTATATTGGACAGTACATACAACCTGTCTGTTTTCCTACTAAGAGCTGTGAATTCAATTCTAGCCAGATAACCACTTCCTGTGAACTCCGACAGTATATTCACACTGTGATTTTGTTACACATAGAACCTCTCAAGGTCACCTATTATATAGGTAGTTCTTAGGCCACAAGGTTTTCCTCTTTGTTCCAAGTCATTCTTTTACTTTATCCCGTAAGCATATGCAAATTTTAAACCAGTTACCGCCGTACCCTTCATTTTTAATTTCAAGTAAAAGTTGTTTTATTTTCATTTTTCATCCTTTGCTCCAATATCAATTATTTACCTATTAAACGTAGTATTCTTTTTTCAGTTCTTTACTGATTTGTTTTGAATTATTGATCAGTACAAGCACCATCCCCTGTGAGATAATTACTGTTAAGTAACCACATATATGGGAACATTTATTTAATTATAAGTAGTGCCATTGGTATTTCTGTTAAATCAGTTAGCATAGGGGTTGTTAGGTTAGGGGGCTTAGTGATTAGATTAATTCTTTGTGTTGTAGGGCGATGGCGGTTTAGGGGTTAATTAGGTAGATTGTGTTGTGGGGGGATGGTGTTTTAGGGGTTAATAGTGTTAATAGGTAGATTGTGTTGTGGGGGTTGGCAGATTAGGGGTTAATAGTGTAATTAGATAGTTGGCGTTGTGGGGGTTGGCGGTTTAGGGGTTAATAATTTAATTAGGTTATTTGCATTGTGGGTGAATGGCAGATTAGGGGTTAATCACTTTATTAGGTAGATTATGATATATGGGGTTGGTGGATTAGGGGTTAATACATTTATTATTAGTTCTGATGTGGAGGGATGGTGGATATAGGGGTTTTGACATGTCAGGTTTATTTGTGGGAGGCGACTTAGAATTTTACGTTCAATACAACATTTTTATGTTTTTTTCTTATGCGTCAGCAGATCATAAACTGCCGTAAATCACTGGCGACTCCAGAAATGTGTATTTCTGCACATTTTTGAACATCGCCAGTTTATCCGATTTACGGCAGTTTATCATCTGACAGCGCCATATATGTGATTCACCCGATGTGCAAGGTGATCTTTCGGGCGACAAGGGTTTCAGCAATTGCGCTGAAACCTATGCCACATGTGTAATCTCGCCCATGATGCTTTAGTTAAAATATTTAACCATCAACTTGTGATTGTGCATTATTCTTTGCACAAGGTCATGCAAAAAATAATGCACTCTGCCCTATTGATTGCGCTCTACATGTGTTATCTAGCCCAAAATGTTTTGTTAGTTTGCAGAATACATTTATGTGTTTTAGCCCTGTTTACTGTAATTTAACTCTGACAATTGTGGATATTCCAATTCTGAGCACACTACAGACTTTATATACACATCCACACATATATGTCCTTAATTGGTTTTAGAAGCGGAAATAAGATAAGATACTAAAAAATAATGCAAGTTTAGCTAACAAAATGACTGTTGATAGCCTGGTTGGTTCCGTCAAATAAGATAAGTGGAATGTGGGAGTTTAGCCATAGAAAAAATCCACAGAGGACTAGATGTAGTTAGAAAGTATTTACACTGTGTAAATATGCTGCTTTATTGCAAGACTACTTACAACTCATGTTATGACAAAGTCCTTCTAATTGTATTACATTGAGGGAACATAGAGCACAGAAGGGACACTGGAACATAAAGTCAACATGAACTAATTCATTTTTTAAAAAATATTGAGGTTTGGCAGGCAAAATACTGCTCAATAAAGGATAGAAAAAAATCTTAAATGATACATTATAACAGATCATCCTAAATATAGAACAATGTTACATGGAATACAAATATTAACTGCTATCAGAAGACAGTAAAGAGAAATAATCCCAAAATCCTAGAATCAATAACATGAGCAAACCTCTATTTATTTGTTGTGAACATAGTTATGCAAAGAATTTCTCAAAAGTTATTCCTATACAAAGAGCTACAAAGTGAATAAGGAAAATAAATCATTGACCTAGATAAAGAGGTTATGGCAAATTGTTGCAATTAAACAAAAGGGAAACCATTGCTAGGTCAAAGATATGAAATATAATAAACTATACCCGGGTAGCAGCAAACTACAAATGTAAAGCAAATTCATAGGCATAAAGGGGGCGATTTATCATCTTGCGGGTGGACATGATTCTCTGTAGCAAATCATGTCCACCCAACATCGATAAATGCCGTCCGCCCGACATCCATAAATGCCTCGACATCAATAAATGCCGACAGCATGCGCTGTTGGCATTTATCATTGCACAAGTATATATATATATATATATACAGTATATATATATATATATATATATATATATATATATATATATACACACAGAAATGGACCACACTCACAGACTGGACTGGGTACACATCCTAAGCCATTGTAAACTCCACAGCCCTGAACACTGACAGACAACTGCACAGTTCCAAGCAACCCAGGGAGTTAAACCCTGAGCAGCCTGTCACCCATGTAATTGCAATTGTAATGCTTCCCTGTGGGCCTGTCACCAATGCTACTCAGGGGTTAACTGTTTGGGTTGCTGGGAACTATGCAGCTGTCTGTCAGTATTCAGGGATGTGGAGTTTACAGGGGTTTAGGATGTGTACCCAGTCCAGTCTGTGAGTGTGATCCATTCCTGTGTTTTGTATTTACATGGAGGAGATTTCAAAAGCCTGTGTCACCCTGGTAGGTTCCCAGTTGGTTTGTTTGAAAGTATGCATTGTGTGGGTGCTGGTTTAGGGTTCCTAGGAAGGGGAAGAACTTGACGTGGTCCTGGGCTTGATCCTTTGGGGTCAAATGTAACTGACTTTCCCCAGTTTTGCTTTTAAACATTACTGTGAATCTGCTGGTGAGTGCCAGGTTTTATGTGTGTTGTATGTGTATATATATATATATATATATATATATATATATACACACACATACATATACATATTTAGACACGTTTATGTAGGGTGTTAGTCCCCCCCCTACTTTTTTTTGCTCCATTGTCTTCTATGGGGTAATACGTTATTAGGCAGGCGATATTCTAAGTTTGGCTGTTTGCGTGCATCGGATTAGTGCTCATGCGAAAAAGTGCTAACCGAAGTGTACAAAAAGCTTACTTCTAGCAGAGTTAGCACACGAGCAGGAGCATTAGATAATGCGGCACTTGTAATCTTGACCAATATCAGTTATATGGGACCATAATGGAGGTTGCTTTTGGAGTCAAGCTCAAGCCAGGGCCAGCTTAAGAGTCATAAATAGATAAGTACAGAAGAGGAAATAATCCTAACAATGGAGAAAAGGGTACTGGAATATTTTGTAGTTAAATAATAAGAAAACACCTGAGTCCATAGAGTAGATATAGGATGACAATTCTACTATATATAGGTGAGGGTTCCTAAGGCATCAGAACCACACCAGCATTTAAGGGAATTATTATCAGAGATTTTAAACAGTTGCACTGAAGTGAGGCGCCACTGCAAGAGGACTTTCAAGTAAAGCTCAAAAAAGGTAATGCAGTGAAAAGTCTTCTTAGTTAAAAGGACCACACTATGCAAATTAAATTAGGGCAAATTAAATTTGAATATATTTATTTTTATAATTTATTATTTACAAAAATTAATCATTCTTTCCTCTCCATAGCTCACATGATCCCTGGACAAAGAAAGCTGGAGAGTCATTTCTCATTGAAGGTATGTTTTGTCCATTTATATATAATTTTGAGCTTGTATATTGCTTTACTTTCTTTTGCTTAGAAGGATACAGATTTCAAAAGTGTACTTGTTACGTCAATTACTTGTCTATTGTTTAATTTTACTAACCCTATTTATTTCCTTTTAAAAGAGAAAATCTTCATATTAAGGCCTGATTATCGATAGCTTGTGAGATATTCCAAGAAATCTTGCCAATACTATAAAGCCCTGTCTTAGTTATCTAAAGATCATTTTTACCTTGAGAACAGTGTATCTCACGAAGTGGTGTTCTTTGTGAAGATAATACATTGTATTTTAAAAATGAATAAATAAATATTGAAATAAAAATTTGCAGTAAACTTTTTTATTTTTTAATCACCTTAAACATTTTAACAAAATTGTTCTGGAAAAATTGCATTTTATGGAAAAATTAAATTTTGTATTGAACTTACACAGGAAAAAAATAATGTGCACAGTAGAAATTTTATTAAAACTAGACCTCACATGCAAAAAAACCCTGTGAAATTCTTATTTATAATACAAATATCAAAGCTTATTGTAAAATTAACTTTCCTGCCTCTGTGGGATAAACAGGGATATTCCATGGGCGTAGCTAAAATTTTTCCTCCGGGTCTGGCTTAATCTTTAAATATTTTACCTCTGCGGTACTCACTGCTTTTCTTGTAATCTGAAATGTAGCAAGATTGTGTAAAAAAAAAAAATACTGCAGAAAAACAAAAGCATATTAACATAGAGGTGCTTATAAGATTAGAGTAATCAGATATGTATTGGCAGCAGTATTTCATTTTTAAAGTGTGCCACTCCACCCAACTTAATTTGCTTTCCCCAGAATATTTTCCCTTTCTAGCAAGTTCCATTACATTCTAAGGGAGACATCTCACAAACGGCAGGGACAGCCCCTTTCTTTTAGATGATTCCCTGAGGGCAGTCCCTCTGAGTGTTTTTAAGTTTTTCACGTCTTGCCTGCTGAAGTTTTAATCATCAAGGATAGACATATAGGGCTCTATTTATTAAGCAGCACAAGCTAGATCGGAACCTTTGCAATATTTACCGTGAGTTAAGATGCAGCATGTGTGAGATAAATCTCCAAAACGATTTCATTCAGGGTTACTGATAGATTTCATGATAGCAAAGGAAGGCGCTGCACAAGAAATTCATTGGGCAATAAATGGTGTTGGCGTCAGATGAACAGCACCCGCTGATCACTCGCTGTGAAGATGAGCGGATCGTTTCCTTAGTTGGAAACCTTGTCCATTTGTCAGATAGCAAATGACAGATATTATAAATTAATATGTTATATTAAACTATGTTAAAATGAATGCAAAAAGAGTATAATTTGTAAACTCATAACTATTTATTTTCTTATTTTTAGAAAATCTGCAACAGTAATGGTCCTTCCTACAGAAATGAAGATTTCAAGACCTTGGATATATTGAAAGATTTCAGATGCAGAGATTGGAACACTGTTTTTCATCCTTGGCGGAAAGATTTACTAAGGTACTATGAGAAAGAGAGACAGATAATCAATGTGAGAAACTGACCAATCATAACCATGTATCTGGGCAAAACCTTGAGTGGGCAATAGAATGCAGATAATTGTAAAACACTTCAAATATGGTGTATAATACGAATATTGAGGAGAAAAAGTGGAAAATTATTTTAGAGAAGGTGATGTGTAGGAGGACACAGCTGTAGGACAGTTTTCATTTTATGTTTTATATATATGGAGATTTTAATACCTTAACTTTCCTTCTTAGAGTTTGCTGTTTCAATTTAGCTAATGTGTATTTCCTTTTATTGCAATTACCATGTGCTTTCTTATAATTCCTACAAGTATAATGGATATAATTTAATATATTTTTGAATAGTTTAAGCTAGTGGTACTTACCTGGTAGATGGAAAATTATTGTTGGTGATTTGAACCTAGTGTATATATGCAAAAAATAATGTTAAGACTGAAGGTGGACACATTCTCAAGCAGAGAACCTGTCTGCTTGCAACTGCCACTTGTGATACAAGTATCTTTTTCAATGCTGCCCCCTGCTCTGATGCAGGAATGGACTAGAAATGGGGATCCCCCAAGCGCCTACCAATCGGAGGCAAAGGGATAGTGATGAGTGCAGCAATATGTAGATATTAAAAGCCAATTTAATAAAAATACAAAGCTTAATACAGATAATAAATACAATTCATGGATCCATGAGGTGAGTGTCGTACAATAAAAACCATAAACAATAAACGAAAAAATAATAAAAACAATGGGTAATAATAAAAACAGTGGTTTCTAAAATATGGTAAGGCAGGTGAATCACAGAACAATAGGTAGAGTCCAAAAAGAGAGTTCCAAAAATGGTGGGTCAGGGACCCAGAAATGGATAAGGGAAAAAATGGTCCTATAACGTCCTCCTATGTAGTAATATCAAAAATATATATAAAGATCCGGTGAACCAATGTGGGTGTCAGTGAAGCAATAGAAAAAATGGTAATGAAAAATGTGGTATACAACAAAAAGTAGAAAAATATATAAAAGTGTGTAAAAGTGTATATCGATCCAACAGATGGTGCCTCCGATTGGTAGGCGCTTGGGGGATCCCCATTTCTAGTCGATTGCTATTGGTGGTTACTAGGTATCACCCCCCTCAAGCCTATAGGGAATAGAGTAGGCGCTAGTCCATATCTTTCTACCCCTGCTCTGATGCAACCAACTGCATAAGAGCATCACATATCAATCACCCCGAACAAGCAAAATTGGGGTTTGAGTCTGCACTGCAAAGCCTCAAAAGATGCAAATGAATGGCTTCTTTATGATTGACTATTCCAATCAACATACTAAGAAAGAGAAAGACAAATGGAAAGGGTCAAATGTTGTCTGTCTCAATGCTTTTTCCTTGGTTATAAAAAAAATTGCTTTTCCATGCTTGCAATTTTCCTAGTGAGCAAATATCTATACACCCTTGCTACGGATACATGTCAAAGTCAATAGCACTTATTTAAAATGAGTGAGACCGTGTCAGAGAGGTCAATGTAGAAAGGTTGACAATCACTTTTCTAAACTATAGTAGATCCGTTCAATGCCAGCTATGCTGCTAAGCACAATGTTAATTAAAATCTTAATATCCACTGTAACATTATCTAACATTTAAAAAAGATTTTTTTTAGTTGTTGGGAAAACACATTTTAGAAATTATATGGAAAAGCTAATTTTATGTAAATACACTTCAGGTGAGCAATAAGATATGTGATGTTGTTAATACTCACTCACAAATATTCCAAACTTATATAAACTCAAAGACATACTTTTTCTAAATATTTTAGTTGTCCAGCCACATTGGATTTGTAGAGCAGGAATCCGAAAAAGGAACATGAGGTCCAAATTATGCTTCCCTAGTCTTGGAAGATAATTCCTGATCTAATAATGCTTTTCTAAGATAAAATAAAAGACTAAGTAATTGTAATAATGTGTTCTTAAAAGGGACAGTCTAGTCAGAATTAATCTGTCATGATTCAGATAGAGCATGCAATTTTAAACAACTTTCCAATTTACTTTTATCTTCAAATTTGCTTTGTTCTCTTGGTATTCTTAGCTGAAAGCTAAACCCAGGTAGGCTCATATGCTAATTTCGAAGCACTTGAAGGCCACACCTGTGGAGTTACTTATGAGACGGCACTGTTTGGCTAAAATACAAGTCTGTCAAAATAACTGAAATAAGAGGGCAATCTGCAGAGGCTTAGATACAAGGTAATAAAAGAGGTAAAACGTATATTAATATAACCGTGTTGGTTATGCAAAACTGGGGAATGGGTTATAAAGGGATTATTAATTTTTTGAAACAATAAAAATTCAGGAGTAGACTGTCCCTTTAACTATGTAATGATTCATTCATGCCTATAAATATAATATACCAAAGGGTGTACACTCATTAATATAGGCACCATTCATACAGTGTGGAAGTATTCCAAGAGCTTAAAAGGTGAAATGTCTGCATTAGGTATGTGTTCAAAGTCAGTTTGGCGTTGTGGGTTCTTTTCTAATGATGCATAGACATGTTAAAATGCAGACGTCATACTGTTGCACCTGTCGTGCCACCCACTTTTCATTGGCTTCCAGTCATTCCGTAGATATAACCAACTGCTCTCTAGGCCAATACTGGTTTCAGATTTCTGAGACCTATGAGTCTGAAGTTTTCTACAATAGAGAAATCCTCCTTGATATTTCCTTTATATTACAATGTGATTCAACAATTTCCTTCCCTGCACATTTCAGAGAGATGCCAGACGCATCTGTCCATTTAATACATCTGATCTTGTTTGCTGTTTTTGTCTTTCAAGTGCATTTGTTATATATTTGTGGTTAGTCACCAGGTTAAAATGAAAAGATAATTGAATCACAACAATTATAATAATAATAATAATAATAATAATAGCCTTTATTGCAACAAATTCTGTCTTCACCTACTTATAACAGAAGGAAATATTTT
Source organism: Bombina bombina (assembly GCF_027579735.1). NCBI lineage: Eukaryota > Metazoa > Chordata > Amphibia > Anura > Bombinatoridae > Bombina > Bombina bombina. The sequence continues at coordinate 1,015,221,788 of NC_069504.1, read as the reverse complement.
TTTTTTAAATTGAGGACCCTCAATCAGAATTGTCCTCAGAGCATACACCCCAGCATTAAATGGCAAAATCTGCATTTACAGTTTTTAAAATGGTTAAATAACCTTTGAAAGGAAGATTTAATAAAATGTATAAAGCTTTTACACACAGATTTACTATATATTCCAAAATATAATTATTATCAAAAAATATACAAACCATACAATAATTATCAAAAGTATTATATAAATAGATTATAAAGGCATAGGAAAGTCAAAATTAAACTGGCATGATTCAGATTGAGCACTTAATTTTAAGTTTTAAATTCACTTCTGTTTTCAAATGTGCTTTGTTCTCTTGATATCCCTTGTTGTATATGAATACGCACATATCCTAGCAACTATTAAGAAAAAAATCTAATATTTTAAGGGATATGCAATAACCCATAGATGATAGATGGAAAGATAGATAGATAGATAGATAGATAGATGATAGATAGATAGATAGATATAGATAGATGATAGATAGATAGATAGATAGATAGATAGATGATAGATGATAGATGATAGATAGATAGATAGATAGATAGATAGATAGATAGATGATAGATAGATGATAGATAGATAGATAGATAGATAGATAGATAGATAGATAGATAGATAGATAGATAGATAGATGATATATAGATAGATAGATAGATAGATAGATAATTGATAGATAGATAGATGATAGATATATAGATAGATAGATAGATAGATGAAAGACAGATAGATAGATAGATAGATGATAGATAGATAGATAGATAGATAGATAGATAGCTGATAGATAGATAGATAGATAGATAGATGATAGATAGATAGATAGATAGATAGATAGATAGATAAAAGACAGATAGATAGATAGATAGATAGATAGATGATAGATGATAGATAGATAGATAGATAGATAGATAGATAGAAATGTGTGCATGTGTGTGTGTTTTGAATGTCAGCTGACTTTAGATATACACTGTATTTACACTATAAGATTTGTTAAATATGAAGATTAAGAATTGATGGAAAGGTAAAACAAGATTTGGTGGTGCTTCACACATAAATGACAAACTATAATATCAAGGCAAATATAAATATTGACAAAACAATTGTTTGCTAAAATATTGAGATAGTAAATATTTATAAAAAAACAAAAAAAAAATTGAAAAAAATGCTAATAAAAGTAATTTTATGCCAATTCTGGAATACAAATGAAATGAATAAGGGACTTAATTGAATGCAAATGAAATCACTCTAACTGTATTAAATATATATTTTTTAAGTTGTCATTTCTGCTAAATACAGCTTAAAGGGACAATCTACACCTGTACAACATTTAACCAATACATTAGACCTACATTAGACTTAGTTCATCCCTGCAGCCGATTTTAGTCTTTTATCGATAAACAATAATTATTTATAAAAGAAGTTTATATTCTTACAGGTATAAATGGCCGCCAAACTCCTCCCATTCCATTTTCCTCATAGGTTTTATAAGAATGGAGTAAAATTAATAATTAGGCTGTGATATAACATCGCATTAAAATATACAATGCGATAGCACCTTATAACTTAGCTTACCCAATAGATTGACAGCCTTTCAAATAATACACTACGCTGGAAAATTGTATAGATTATTCGGTTTCATTTTTTGGTTTCCACTTTGATTGTGCATGCGCAAATTTGAAAAGTGCGACACCATAGAGCTCAAGTGATCCACTTTTGATTGGATTAACTAAAATCAGGGAATCGATGACGTCATTGTTAGGTGGAGCTGAGCAGATATTTCTAACAGTAAAAATACAACTTTTAAATAAAGATATCTTTAATATTGTCGATCACTCATAAGGGAAGAAGGGGTGCACTGTGACTCATAAAGATGGATCTAAGGTATGAATTTATGTTTGCACAGGTGTTGACTGTCCCTTTAATGATAAATGTGTCCAATGGTTAATCACATTCTTTAATTAGCTAATCAAGAAAACATAATTCAATCTGACAGATATATTACTTTATTTCAATAATATAAATGTCTTTGAAAACAATGTAAATTAACATACAATTTTAGAGAAACATGATAAAACTGATGTATTAACCATATCATAATATAATGATAATTATAGGGATGTCTAATACTACTGGCTAGACAAGTAAATAAAAAAAAAAATATATGTATTTTCCCATCAAGCTAGTTAAATTTAATCTCGGAAATACCATAATCTGATTATTTTTACATTGTTCTTTTGTTCATAATGATATTAGAAATTGAGAGTGAGATATAATACCAAACGTAGCTATGGAAACAATAAAAACATTTATACAGAGAAGCATGCATGCAGAGCTTTAAAACGTAGAGAAAAAAATAGAAATGTATTTATCAATCCATAGAACAGGCAGCAAAAAGATTATTTTTTTTTTTATTGAATTCATTAATCAATTTTTCTTGTATTAGCACTTGCTTACAGGAAGGAGCATATACAGATGTTTTCTGTGATTTGTTAGTGAGCATATATTTAATCCTCACAAGCAGGAAACATGCAATTGGAATCTCCCTCCGGAACTCTGACAGCTTAGGCTGTACTATATACTACGTGGCCTGAATCACTGGGATACATGCAGAATCAAGCTGTTTTGGGATTAGAAATAAATTATATGATAATCCAGTAGTTCTTAACCTTTTTTTTTTTTTGTAACAAACCAAATTATGTCTGGGGTATTTGTTCAGTGACCTGTTCTTAAATTGTAATATTAACTTGATGGCCCATTATTCTATTTTATGGTAATATATACGCAAATAATATTTTTATAAATAACTACAGGAGTCACTATGCTCTAAAATAGTAAAAATAAGATCACTAGGGAGGCAGATTTTTTTTATCTATGGGGGACAAAAAAATAAAATGTTATCAACATAATATTGTAAATGTAGTCAAATATAATACATTTAGGGCTAGATTACAAGTGACACGGTATTTAACGCTCCCGCTCCAGTGTTAAAGGGACAGTCTACTCCAAAAAAAAACTTTCATGATTCAGATAGGGCATGTAATTTTAAACAATTTTCCAATTTACTTGTATCACCAATTTTTCTTTGTTCTCTTGGTATTCTTAGTTGAAAGCTTAACCTAGGAGGTTTATATGCTAATTTCTTAGACCTTGAAGGCCGCCTCTTAAGAATGCATTTTAACAGGTTTTTCACCACTAGAGGGAGTTAGTTCATGTTTTTCATATAGATAACACTGTGCTCGTGCACGTGAAGTTACCTGGGAGACATCACTGATTGGCTAAACTGCAAGTCTGTCAAAGAACTGAAATAAAGGGGCAGTCTGCAGAGGCTTAGATACAAGATAATCACAGAGGTAAAAAAATATATAAATATAACTGTGTTGGTTATGCAAAACTAGGGAATGGGTAAAGAAAAGGGATTATCTATCTTTTAAAACAATAACAATTCTGGTGTAGACTGTCCCTTTAACTTTGCTAAAAGTAATCGTTTTGTACGCATAAAGTTGCATGCATATTACAAGTTGAGAGTAAAAAGTTTGCATGAGCGAAACCCAACGCATGCTGCTAACCAAAGGACTTTGCAATATCGCAGAGGAAAAAAAACACCTATCACTTGCGTGCTAACCTAACAGGAGTTATTCATATTTCACATCCCAATGTTCTTCACTTAGAGAACAGTGTTATTGTTATTGTAAATGCATATTTATCTATCTATCTATCTATCTATCTATCTATCTATCTTCTATCCATCTATCTAAACACACACACATACATATATATATATATATATATATATATATATATATATATATACACACAAAACATGTGAGGGGAGAGGTCAGCACTCTCAGGCCGGACCGGGTACACATCCTATAACCCTGTAACATACACAGCCCTGGGTGCAAAACAGCACTCTCAGGAAGTTGCACTGTCACCAGAGTCACAGATAGTTAACCCCAGACAGGCCTGGGTGCAAGGCCCAAAGAGGGAAAATTACAAAAAAATAATACATTAATATAGCACACAGAGAAAGTCCAGCACTCACTTACAAGCTCACAACTAAGATAAAAAAAACAGCAATGGAAGAGTTAGTTACCGCATGTGGCCAAATGGGAAAAGCCCAGGTACCTCATCAAGGTCTCTTCCAAAAACCTGGGTCGCTAAACAGCCACACAATGCAGGTTCACAATCAAACAACTGTGTAAAAATGAAGGGTGCACAGGCTATATATATATATATATATATATATATATATATATATATATACACACACCTTTACCTGTATATCTATTCCTCTACATTAACATTATCCGATATATATAGAAAAAAATATTTAATAATAAAAAGTAATTTGTTTTCTATGTGAAGAACATAGGAAAGTAAATTATTACTACACTCCAAAACCGGACCAGGTACACATCCCATGACCCAGCAACATGCCAGCCCTGGGTGCTAAATAGCACTCACAAAAAGCTGTGCCATCACCGGTTTTGGAGTGCAGTCCCCTTTCTGTGTTTTGTATGTTGCTGGGTGATTACATATACCTGTGCACCCCTCCCTTGTTCCCAGTTTGTCTGGCTTTGAGAGCCTGCATTGTGTGGCTGTGTTAGGGACTCAGGTGTTGGAAAGGACCTTGACGTGGTGCTTGAGCTTGTCCCATTTGGCCAGATGCGGTGACTAACCTTTCCATTTTAAATCTTAGCTGTAAGTTAGCTGGTGAGTGCTGGGTTTCCTTTATGTGTTATATATATATATATATATATATATATATATATATATATATATATATTACATTTTGTTCTATGTGAAGAACATAGGAATGTAAAATATGCGTAACATGAAGAATTACTAATCTAACATCACCTATACCTATATATTTATTGGAATATACAGCTTTACTGTAGGTATATACATAAATATATATAAAATTTGTATTTACAATAACAATTACATCCTGGTCTAAAAGAGGCTGCTTCCGGGTGGTAAATCGCCATAGAACAAGCCACTGAGCTGTTGTTCGTTCCTGGTAGAGCGCTTCTCTCTTTGTATGCAAATTATTATGACCCTGGGGAAGTTTCCCTATGGGTGATGGGGGAAACCAGACGTGGACTCCTTGCCCAGTGTGCTTAGAGGAATGTGGCTGCACCTCACTGACGAGGCCCATAGGAGGCCGAAACGATTGTCTGGGGTTGTCATGTTCCTTGTTCAGAGGAGAATTGCCTGGTATTTCGGGGCTGGACTGACCTTACTTGGCAGGATCAGACTGATATACTTCAGGAAAGTTTTCTTCTGTGAAAAGCACACTGGTCTAAAAGAGGCTGCTTCCGGGTGGTAAATCGCCATAGAACAAGCCATTGAGCTGTTGTTCGTTCCTGGTAGAGCGCTTCTCTCTTTGTATGCAAATTATTATGACCCTGGGGAAGTCTCCTTATGGGTGATGGGGGAAACCAGACGTGGACTCCTTGCCCAGTGTGCTTAGAGGAATGTGGCTGCACCTCACTGACGAGGCCCATAGGAGGCCGAAACGATCGTCTGGGGTTGTCATGTTCCTTGTTCAGAGGAGAATTGCCTGGTATTTCGGGGCTGGACTGACCTTACTTGGCAGGGTCAGACTGATATACTTCAGGAAAGTTTTCTTCTGTGAAAAGCACACTGGTCTAAAAGAGGCTGCTTCCGGGTGGTAAATCGCCATAGAACAAGCCACTGAGCTGTTGTTCGTTCCTGGTAGAGCGCTTCTCTCTTTGTATGCAAATTATTATGACCCTGGGGAAGTCTCCCTATGGGTGATGGGGGAAACCAGACGTGGACTCCTTGCCCAGTGTGCTTAGAGGAATGTGGCTGCACCTCACTGACAAGGCCCATAGGAGGCCGAAACGATCGTCTGGGGTTGTCATGTTCCTTGTTCAGAGGAGAATTGCCTGGTATTTCGGGGCTGGACTGACCTTACTTGGCAGGATCAGACTGATATACTTCAGGAAAGTTTTCTTCTGTGAAAAGCACACTGGTCTAAAAGAGGCTGCTTCCGGGTGGTAAATCGCCATAGAACAAGCCACTGAGCTGTTGTTCGTTCCTGGTAGAGCGCTTCTCTCTTTGTATGCAAATTATTATGACCCTGGGGAAGTCTCCCTATGGGTGATGGGGGAAACCAGACGTGGACTCCTTGCCCAGTGTGCTTAGAGGAATGTGGCTGCACCTCACTGACGAGGCCCATAGGAGGCCGAAACGATCGTCTGGGGTTGTCATGTTCCTTGTTCAGAGGAGAATTGCCTGGTATTTCGGGGCTGGACTGACCTTACTTGGCAGGATCAGACTGATATACTTCAGGAAAGTTTTCTTCTGTGAAAAGCACACTGGTCTAAAAGAGGCTGCTTCCGGGTGGTAAATCGCCATAGAACAAGCCACTGAGCTGTTGTTCGTTCCTGGTAGAGCGCTTCTCTCTTTGTATGCAAATTATTATGACCCTGGGGAAGTCTCCCTATGGGTGATGGAGGAAACCAGACGTGGACTCCTTGCCCAGTGTGCTTAGAGGAATGTGGCTGCACCTCACTGACGAGGCCCATAGGAGGCCGAAACGATCGTCTGGGGTTGTCATGTTCCTTGTTCAGAGGAGAATTGCCTGGTATTTCGGGGCTGGACTGACCTTACTTGGCAGGATCAGACTGATATACTTCAGGAAAGTTTTCTTCTGTGAAAAGCACACTGGTCTAAAAGAGGCTGCTTCCGGGTGGTAAATCGCCATAGAACAAGCCACTGAGCTGTTGTTCGTTCCTGGTAGAGCGCTTCTCTCTTTGTATGCAAACAATTACATCCTGTATTATTATCCTGTATGTGAAGGACATTGGAATGTTAAAGGGACACTGAACCCAATTTTTTTATTTTGTGATTCAGATAGAACATGCAAATTTAAGCAACTTTCTAATTTACTCCTATTATCAATTTTTCTTTGTTCTCTTGCTTTCTTTATTTGAAAAATAAGGCATCTAAGAAATTTTTTGGTTCAGAACCATGGAAGCACTTGTTTATTGGTAGGTGAATTTATCCACCAATCAGCAAGAACAACCAAGTGTGTTCACCAAAAATGGGCCGGCATCTAAACTTACATTCTTGAATTTCAAATAAAGATACCAAGAGAATTTGATAATAGGAGTAAATTAGAAAGTTGCTTAAAATTGCATGCTCTATCTGAATCACAAAATAAAAAATGTGGGTTTAGTGTCTCTTTAAATATGTACAGTAAATATACAGTTAAACACATAAATGCATATGTACACACACATATATTGTATAAATATATCTATATATCTATATCTATCTATCTATCTATCTATCTATCTATATATATATATATATATATATATATATATATATATATATACAATGTATATATATATATATATATATATATATATATATACATACATTCACATATTTAGACATATATATATGTATATATACATAATAGCCCTTTGCAGTCAACCACCCTGTCACATACAATATATTTTGTTATATTTATATGAATACTTTTTATCAAGTAGTGTTTATATGAGTGTACCTGTAATTTAAAATCTATGTTTTGTTTAGTGCAACTTTTTTAACGCACTACCCTTTACGCAAGGGTTTTAGTCTTGCTAACCCGACGAGGGTAAAATGTGATTTGCGCTTTTACGATTGCATCTATTTTCAACTGGTAACATACACACTATTTCCGCTGCGCGCAAAAAGCCAATATTGCTTAAACGCAACATATAGCGTGCCATTTATAATCTAGCCCACATAGTTTTAACACTTACTATATTTAATTCCAAAGCAAGTATTTATTGAGTGCTGCATTTTATATCAACCATATCATACCTATTTAATCCATTATTTCAAGAAAAAAAGATTATTGGGCCAATTTCAAGCCTTTAGAAAAGTTTATATTATTTATCTACAGACATTCCCATAGACTTTAATCGTGAACTTTGTAGAAAATATTAGATATCGTTTTCTACAAAATTGTAAACATCCTTAGATGTGTTTATTTTTCTTATTTAGGGTGGTGCAGTTTTCTTGGCCAATCCATTTAAAGGGACATGAAACCCATGTTTTTTTGTTTTATGATTCAGTCAGAACATGAAAACTTTAAAATGTATTTCTGTTATCTACTTTGCTTTGTTCTTCTGGTATCCTTTGTTCAAAAGAATACATAGATAGGTTCGGGAGCAGCAACGCACTATTGAGAGCTAGCTGCTGATTGGTGGCTACACATATATGCCTCTTGTCATTAGCTCAATGTGTTCAGCTAGCTCCCAATATTGCCCTGCTGCTCCTTCAACAAAAGATACCAAGATATTTAAGCAAATTTTATAATAGAAGTAAATTGCAACCCAGGTTCTGAACCAAAAATAGTCCAGCTCCCAAGCTTTGTATTCCTGCTTTTCAAATAAAGATAGCAAGAGAACAAAGAATAATTGATAATAGCAGTAAATTATAAAGTTGCTTAAAATTGCATGCTCTATCTGAATCATTAATGAAAATGTTTGGGTTTTATTATCCTTTTAAGGGAAATAAAGCCTCTGAACTTACAGATGGCATCACTTATCTGAAATGTGGTTGCAATAATGTGGACACTTTGGTCTGTAGGTATAACGTGGGTTTTTAATAGACGTGCATTTTGGGCTTCGTTAAATACAAATTGATACAAATGTATGTCCAATCCTTCCACTGTATTACTAAAGAGTAATGTTAAGGGACAGCCAGTCAGGCAGTAAATGTTTTTTTTTTTTAGTTATACAGGCTTGTCTAATAAAGCCTTAACCTATCATAGGGAGGTGGGGGAGTAGGTGATGCTCAGCCATTTTTAGTAATTTTGACTAAAAAGGGTCACATGAAAATAACATAGTCAGGAGGTCCAGAGAGGTCAAGGAAGACTGTAAATAATCAACAAGTTATAGGGTAAATCACAATATATTAAGGAAGCTTATCCAATTATTTAATTACAAAAATACCAGAAGACTTTAATGGTGAATTTTGTAGAAACATAATCAGATAACCTTTTATAAAGGATAAAGATTCTAAAGTACCATGCATGCAAAATTGTGGATTTCCTGTTGGTTTACTTAACCATGAAACAGAGTTACCCCAAAAAAATGTTTAAAAATATGTTTAGTATACTTTTCTGCTACTCTTTTCATATGCAATATATTTGTAATAATAATGTGTTAGAGCATATTGCTTGCATATAACTATGTATTTAACCCCCTAGCTGAACACATCTGATGATCCAATGAATAGAGGCACATGTGCATAACCCCCTATCAGCAGCTAGCTACTAGTTGTGCATGAAAGGGACATTAAACACTTTGAGATGGTAACATCCTATATTATAAAAGGCCAAGTGTGTTTGTCTGAAGCCGTCATGCGCAGCCACAGTAGAGACAAACACACTTGGCCTTAGATCCCAGACACCTCGCACGCACAGCTAACAGCTCACACATCCACACACCCACAAACTTGGCCGCACGCGCAACCTCGCACCCACACACAGCAACCCTTAACACACAAACCCGCACCCTCGCACCCACACACAGCCTATTATACCCACAAAAATTAACTTGGCCGCCCGCGCACGCGCACCCTCGCACCCACACACAGCCTATTATTAACAGAACTTGCCCGCACGCGCACGCAGCGCCAGATGAATAGACACCCAACTTGGCCGCACGCGCATGCGCACCCTCCACAAATGACTTGCCCGCACGCGCACCCTCGCACCATCGCACCCACACACAGAACTTGCCCGCACGCGCACGCAGCGCCAGATGAATAGACACCTAACTTGGCCGCACACGCATGCGCACCCTCCACAAATGACTTGCCCGCACGCGCACCCTCGCACCATTGCAGCGCGAGATCAATACACACCGGCGCGAGTAGTCGCGTGACTACCATTTCAAAGCATTGCAAGCCTAACAAAACTTAAAACTGCGCAACACACTCCAACACACTCCATTGAAAGCTCCAGAGTTATCTGTGCTACACAGAACTTGCTACACAGCACATAATATTTTAGTTTAAAAAAAAAAAAAATGGGTCTGGACTTATATGTATAGAAAGGTCTTGCTCTGTACTTATGTATGTGCTACACAGCTCATAATATTTTACTCAATATTTTAGTTTTTTTAAAAAAAAAAAAGCCCTGTACTTATGTATGTGCTACACAGCACATAATATTTTAGTTTTTTAAAAAAATACATTTGCCTCAGGATTTATGTATGTGCTACACAGCACATAGAAAAAACATATTTGAGTAAAAAAAACAAAACATTTGATTAGGACTTATGTATGACCTTCGCATGCGCACCCACCCGACCCCGCATGCGCACATCCGCAGTTTAAAAAGGCAGCGCGGGAATGAGGTACAGGAGCATGTAACCGGCAGCGCGGGAATGAGGTACAGGAGCATGTAAGGGAAACAGGTACAGGAGGAGAGAGAGAGAGAGAGAGAGAGAGAGAGAGAGAGAGAGAGAGAGAGAGAGAGAGAGAGAGAGAGAGAGAGAGAGAGAGAGAGAGAGAGAGAGAAAAGAGGGAGAGAGAGAGAGAGAGAGAGAGAGAGAGAGAGAGAAAAAAGAGGGAGAGAGAGAGAAAAGAGGGAGAGAGAAAAGAGGTAGAGAGAGGGAAAAGAGGGAGGGAGAGGGAAAAGAGGGAGAGAGAGGGAAAAGAGGGAGGGAGAGGGAAAAGAGGGAGAGAGGGAAAAGAGGGAGAGAGAGGGAGAGAGAGAGAGAGAGAGAGAGAGAGAGAGAGAGAGAGAGAAAAGAGGGAGAGAGAGAGAGAGAGAGAGAGAGAGAGAAAAGAGGGAGAGAGAGAGAAAAGAGGGAGAGAGAAAAGAGGGAGAGAGAGGGAAAAGAGGGAGAGAGAGGGAAAAGAGGGAGAGAGAGGGAAAAGAGGGAGAGAGAGGGAAAAGAGGGAGAGAGAGGGAAAAGAGGGAGAGAGAGGGGGGGAGGAGAGGGGGGGAGGGGGGGAGAGAGAGAGAGGGGGGGAGGGGGGGGAGAGAGAGAGAGGGGGGAGAGGGATGGAACCGCGGTACATAAAAAATTGGCCCGTGTACACGGGCTTTAGGACTAGTAAAATTATAAATTGTATAAATAAAAAAACTTCACAATATACTTTAATGATTTATTTTGCCCCCTTTTCCTGTAATTTCATTCTGAAATTGTGAGCTTTTCAGTTCCTGTTAGAAGTGAAAGTGCAGAACACTGTTATATTCCACACAGCCATTGGCTGCACACTCTAGTGACCTATTTATAACTGTCCCTAATTGGCCACAGCAGAGAAGGTAACCTAACTTAGAACAAGGCAGCTCCCATTGTTTTATAGACACTAAAACTTTACACTTATTTTGTCAATATTTAAACAGCTAATGAAACTTTAAAACATACATCAACTTGTTATTCTCTGACTAATCTTTTCTTTGAATGCATTATTCTATCTGGCATTTATTTAGTATTTAATGTCCCTTTAATGCTTTGAAGACTACATATGTATGATTTTCAACAAAGGATACCATGATAAACAGACACATTGAAAAGTATTTTCAAATTGCATGACCTCTAGAAACATGTAAATTTATTTTTTACTCTTATGCCATTTAAATAGGAAAATGTGAAAAACATGATGGGCCTTCTATTTTTTCTCATGGCTACTGTTAGATTGTATGACACTACAGTGAAGGACTAGTTGCAATGACAATTTCACGATTGTATTAAAAAAATTTTTTAAAAAAGGATAAATAATTAAACAGTCACTTTAAAGAGAAGATACTAATCTCTCTTTATAGAGGTCAGTCTATCTAAGAGCAAAATCCTGGAGTGATTCCTAAATTGTAGCCATTTAACTTGAACTATACTTGGACTAGTTGAAAAATCTTGAAATCTATTGTTTAATAGTAACATAGTAGATAAGGTTGAAAAAAGACCGAAGTCCATTGAGTTCAACCTATACAAATCTAAACTACTTACAAAAAGCTCCAGTTAAGCTTAAATAACCCCACTAAAAGGTGACCTATTTAATACTAACAATCATATTAGTATTGGCATTCACTACCTCCTTTGGTAATGAGTTCCACAATTTTATTGCTCTTACAGTGAAAAAACGTTTCTGTTGCAGGAGATTAAATATCCTTTCCTCCAACCTTAAATTGTGAACTCTTGTCAGAAACAATTTTCTTGGAATAAACAGAGCTTCTGCCATCTCTTTATATGGGCCTTGAATATATTTATATAAAGTAATCATGTCACCTCTCAAGCGTCTAATTTCTAAGGAAAACAGACCCAGTTTGGCTAGCCTCTCCTCATAGGATAAATTCCCAATTCCCTTATTAGCTTTGTGGCCCTTCTCTGAACTTTTTCTAGTTCTGCAATATCTTTTTTTGCAATCGGTCCCCAGAACTGCACTCCATACTCAAGGTGAGGTCTTACCAGTGCTTTATATAGTGACAGAATTATGCTTTCCTCCCTTGAATCAATGCCTCTTTTAATGCATGTTAGTATCTTATTAGCCTTTGAAGCCGCTGCCCTGCATTTTGCACCCATCTTTAGCTTGTTATCTATTACTACTCCCAAATCCATTTTCTCCTCTGTTTGGCTAAGTCTTGTTCCATTTAAAAAATATGTTGCCTGCTTATTTTACTTCCAAAATGTAGAACCTTGCATTTTCCGTATTAAATCTCATTTTCCATTTACTTGCTCATACTTCTAATTTTTGCAGATCCCTTTGTAACGAAAGTTCCTCCTGCTCTGACCTAATGACCTTACTTAACTTAGTATCGTCTGCAAAAATAGAGATGTCGCTATTTAATCCTTGCTCCAAGTCATTTATAAAAATATTAAAAAGAACAGCGCCCAGTACTGATCCCTGGGGGACTCCACTGATTACCTTTGTCCAATCTGAGTATGATCCATTTACTACTACTCGTTGCTCCCTATCTTATTTCCAGCTATTCCCAGTCCCTTAATTTTGGGCATTAAACTCTCATGTGGCACTGTATCAAATGCCTTTGCAAAATCTAAGTATATCACATCAACTGATTCCCCTTTATCTACATTTTTTCTTACTTACTCGTAGAATCTAATTAGATTAGTTTGACATGATCTATTTCTCCTAAAACCAAGATGATTAGTAGTGATGTCGCGAACCTAAAAATTTGGGTTCGCGAACAGCGAACACGAACACGAACTTCCCCAAAAGTTCGAGAACCGGGCGAACCGCCATTGACTTCAATGGGCAGGCAAATTTTTAAACCCACAGGGACTCTTTCTGGCCACAATAGTGATGGAAAAGTTGTTTCAAGGGGACTAACACCTGTACTGTGGCATGCCGGAGGGGGATCCATGGCAAAACTCCCATGGAAAATTACATAGTTGATGCAAAGTCTGGTTTTAAGCCATAAAGGGCATAAATCACCTAACATTCCTAAATTGTTTGGAATAACGTGCTTTAAAACATCAGGTATGATGTTGTATCGATCAGGTAGTGTCACCCCAGTGTCACTGGGGTGACACTGTGCCCTGGCAGGCAGGCCCTGAAACGCACACGTGTGAAGGAAACTGACTGCTATTATTTAACACAGTCAAAAAAGTGTTGTTGTTTTTTAAATCTACGCTACTGTTACACCAGATATGAGTTGCACTGGGGTGACACTGTGCCCTGGCAGGCAGGCCCTGAAACGCACACGCGTGAAGGAAACTTACTGCTAATATTTAACACAGTCAAAAAAGTGTTTTTTTTTTTTAAATCTACACTACTGTTACACCAGATATGAGTTGCACTGGGGTGACACTGCGCCCTGGCAGGCAGGCCCTGAAACGCACATGTGTGAAGGAAACTGACTGCTATTATTTAACACAGTCAAAAAAGTGTTGTTTGTTTTAAATCTACACTACTGTTACACCAGATATGAGTTGCACTGGGATGACACTGTGCCCTGGCAGGCAGGCTCTGAAACGCACACGTGTGAAGGAAACTGACTGTTATTATTTAACACAGTCAAAAAAGTGCTGTTTTTTTAAATCTACACTACTGTTACACCAGATATGAGTTGCACTGGGGTGACACTGTGCCCTGGCAGGCAGGCAGGCACTGAAACGCACACGTGTGTTGGAAAATGACTGCTATTATTTAACACAGTCAAAAAAGTGTTGTTTTTTTTAAAATCTACACTACTGTTACATCAGATATGAGTTGCACTGGGGTGACACTGTGCCCTTGCAGGCAGGCTCTGAAACGCACATGTGTGAAGGAAACTAACTGCTATTATTTAACACAGTCAAAAAAGTGTTTTTTTTTTTTTAAATCTATACTACTATTACACCAGATATGAGTGGTGGCACTGGGCAAGTGGGCACAGTATACGCTGTGAGCCTGACACACACGCTGGCAGGCAGGCAACTGCAATTAGATTACACAGGAAAAAAAAAAAGCAGACTGATGTTCTAGCCCTATAAAGGGCTTTTTGGGGTGCTGTCATAGCAGAGATCAGATGAGTCCTTCAGGACTGTAGTGGACACTGAATACACTAGCTTAGCTATCAATTTCCCTAATAAATCAGCAGCAGCTACACTGTCCCTCCTCTCACTAAGAATGCAGCTTCCAAATGAATCTAAAATGGATGCTATCCAGGAGGTAGAAGGGTCTGGGAGGGAGTGTCTGCTGCTGATTGGCTGGAATGTGTCTTCTGACTGTGAGGTACAGGGTCAAAGTATTACTCAATGATGATGAATAGGGGGCAGATTGAACATCGCATATGTGCTATGTTCGCCGGGAACTATTCGCCGGCCAACTATTCGCAACATCACTAATGATTATTATAACTCATAATCTTGTTTACACAAATATGCTCGTCAATATAATCCCTTATAATCCCTTCAAATATCTTCCCCACTATTGATGTCAGACTAACTGGTCTATAGCTTCCTGGATCATCCCTGCTTCCCTTTTTGAAGAGTGGCACCACATCAGCTTTGCACCAATCCAGGGGTACCATGCCTGAGGATAATGAGTCTTGAAAAATTAAAAGTAGTGGTTTGTCTATAACAGTGCTAAATTCCCTTAACACCCTTGGGTGTATTCCATCTGGGCCTGGAGTTTTATTTACCTTAATACAGGGAGTGCAGAATTATTAGGCAAGTTGTATTTTTGAGGATTAATTTTATTATTGAACAACAACCATGTTCTCAATGAACCCAAAAAACTCATTAATATCAAAGCTGAATAGTTTTGGAAGTAGTTTTTAGTTTATTTTTAGTTATAGCTATTTTAGGGGGATATCTGTGTGTGCAGGTGACTATTACTGTGCATAATTATTAGGCAACTTAACAAAAAACAAATATATACCCATTTCAATTATTTATTTTTACCAGTGAAACCAATATAACATCTCAACATTCAAAAATATAAATTTCTGACATTCAAAAACAAAACAAAAACAAATCAGTGACCAATATAGCCACCTTTCTTTGCAAGGACACTCAAAAGCCTGCCATCCATGGATTCTGTCAGTGTTTTGATCTGTTCACCATCAACATTGCGTGCCGCAGCAACCACAGCCTCCCAGACACTGTTCAGAGAGGTGTACTGTTTTCCCTCCTTGTAAATCTCACATTTGATGATGGACCACAGGTTCTCAATGGGGTTCAGATCAGGTGAACAAGGAGGCCATGTCATAAGATTTTCTTCTTTTATACCCTTTCTTGCCAGCCACGCTGTGGAGTACTTGGACGCGTGTGATGGAGCATTGTCCTGCATGAAAATCATGTTTTTCTTGAAGGATGCAGACTTCTTCCTGTACCACTGCTTGAAGAAGGTGTCTTCCAGAAACTGGCAGTAGGACTGGGAGTTGAGCTTGACTCCATCCTCAACCCAAAAAGGCCCCACAAGCTCATCTTTGATGATACCAGCCCAAACCAGTACTCCACCTCCACCTTGCTGGCGTCTGAGTCGGACTGGAGCTCTCTGCCCTTTACCAATCCAGCCACGGGCCCATCCATCTGGCCCATCAAGACTCACTCTCATTTCATCAGTCCATAAAACCTTAGAAAAATCAGTCTTGAGATATTTCTTGGCCCAGTCTTGACGTTTCAGCTTGTGCGTCTTGTTCAGTGGTGGTCGTCTTTCAGCCTTTCTTACCTTGGCCATGTCTCTGAGTATTGCACACCTTGTGCTTTTGGGCACTCCAGTGATGTTGCAGCTCTGAAATATGGCCAAACTAGTGGCAAGTGGCATCTTGGCAGCTGCACGCTTGACTTTTCTCAGTTCATGGGCAGTTATTTTGCGCCTTGGTTTTTCCACACGCTTCTTGCGACCCTGTTGACTATATTGAATGAAACGCTTGATTGTTCGATGATCACGCTTCAGAAGCTTTGCAATTTTAAGAGTGCTGCATCCCTCTGCAAGATATCTCACTATTTTTGACTTTTCTGAGCCTGTCAAGTACTTCTTTTGACCCATTTTGCCAAAGAAAAGGAAGTTGCCTAATAATTATGCACACCTGATATAGGGTGTTGATGTCATTAGACCACACCCCTTCTCATTACAGAGATGCACATCACCTAATATGCTTAATTGGTAGTAGGCTTTCAAGCCTATACAGCTTGGAGTAAGACAACATGCATAAAGAGGATGATGTGGTCAAAATACTCATTTGCCTAATAATTCTGCACTCCCTGTATTATCCAGTTTTTTCCTGATATCCTCTAAACATAACCCAGTTAATGGTATGGACTGGCATGTTCTATTTTGTTCCCATGTATCATCCAATGGTTCCTCTCTTGTGTATACTGAAGAAAAAAACTGGTTTAGTACCTCAGCCTTCTCCCTGTCATTATTTATCATTCTACCCTCCACGCATTTTAATGTACCTATATTGTCCTTAGATTTTTTGCTATTTATGTACTTAAAGAACCTTTTAGGGTTAGACTTAGAATCCTTTGCAAATAATTTTTCATTTTCAATTTTGGCTAATTTGATTGCTTTTTTGCATGCTTTGTTACATTCCTTATAAATATGGAATATTTTTTTTTTTTTTTTTTTAATATTTTTATTGAGAGCACAGATGGGGTACAGAAAAAAGAAAAAGGTGAAGACAATAACAGCGGGGAACAGTCTCAATATAATAACAATAAAAGAAATATCTGTCATGGCGTTCCCTTCAAGAGAAAGGGGAATACCATGATACAAGAGGAGAAATCCAGCAACCAAACATTAAACAAATCATAACACTCAACTCTGTAGCTAGGATAAACTGGACTCTTCACTCTCTGTCCCAACTATGTCTTCCAATATGTCTCATCTGTGGACTTATTTTCTAATAAAGATTGCTATACAACACATAAAACTAAAAAAAAAAGAAAAAGAAAAAAACGAAGAGAAGAGAAAACAAAAAAAGAGAAAAAAAAAAAAAAAAAAAAAAAAAAAAAAAGATAGAAAAATTAGATACGCTAAAATTTGTGTATTCTTATCAGCCTTCGAGTTTACAGTCGCATTCAATTCTCTAAAGTAAGGACTTGTTATACCTGTGGCAATTCCCCTCTTAGTATTGCATTCATAACATATTCTGTTGATCTTAACGGGTAAATAATTTTCTTCTGTATATCTATTGCCTGGGAGTATATGAAAGTTTCCCACTTTTTAAAGAAAGTCTCGACTTCCTTACTTTTATCTTGTTCTATCAGACATTGTTCTAGTGTCATTTGTTTAAAGATAAAATTACTCACTTCTGCTATGGATGGTAGTTTTTTTGAGATCCAGGTTCTCAGCAATAGAAACCTTGCCACCCCTATCACTAGTTCGATAAATAATTTGTTTTTTATTCTGGAATCTGCCTGAAATAGGAAAAAGACTGTGTCTCGGGAGATTGATATCCCTGTTTTTAATATCCTTGAGAGTAGAAAACTTATTTTATTCCAATACTGCCTAACTAATGTACATTCCCAAAAATAGTGTATAATATCGGCCCCACTGTTACCACATTTCACACATTTATCCTTAATTTGGCTATTCCATCTTGACATGGCACATGGTGTCAGGTATGTTTGATTAAGTAGGAAGATATGTGCTTCTCTAAAATTAGTAGCAGTGAAGATCTTATTTATTTTATTAATACTATTATATATACGATCTTCATTACATTCTCTAAACCCCTTCAGTTGCCATTTTTTGACGATAAGCTTTAAGTTTAAGCTACCCTCCTGTCTCAGAGCTTCATTGTACCATTTTCTAATCGAGAAATCTCCTGCTTTACTTAAATTAAAATTCAACATAAGTGAGGGCCAGTCCCAGTCCTTATTTTGGAGGTGTAATAACTTATTGGCTAGACTCCTTATTTGTAGGTACGCAAAAAAAAATTTATTGGGTAAATCGAATTCAGCTCTTAATTCCTCAAACGTCTTAATGTGCGGATTTTCTGTGTTGAAATTAATCATTTGACCAATGTATATCAATCCCTTGCTTTTCCACCTATGGAAGACTGCAGATTTTAACGCTTCCGGGAAAAGGGGGTAGCCAGTAATTGTTAAATAATTAGATATTGTATAATTAACTTTTAATTTCTTGCAATACTGCTGCCACGCTTTTATAATACTCATAACTGAGCTGAACTTTTTGATCTTTTTGGGAATATCTGCAACTTTAGTATGTAAAAGGGCCTTTAGAGAGTAAGGTTTCACTATTCCCTCTTCCAATAACCTTGCTGTATAATATTCCTTATCTAGCAGCCATTCCGCTGCAATTTTAACATGGCATGCTAAGTTATATTTCCCTATATCTGGGAGAGCAAATCCTCCAGATTCCTTTAAAAGAGACAATATTTTGAGAGAGATTTTTTTTCTTTTCTTACCCCACAGAAAATCGATTATATTTTTATTGAACACTTTAATATCTGTGTATTTAATGAGTAAAGGTAAATTCTGCATTTTATACAATATCTTCGGGAAAATAATCATTTTGATTAAACTAATTTTACCTGACAGGGCCAGGGGAATATGTTTCCACACGTTTAACTGGTCAGTAATTTTCTGTAGAATTGGTTTAACATTCAAGTCATACCACAACTTAGGGTTCTTACTGAGATTAATTCCAAGATATGTAATCTGGTCTACTACTTTATAGGGGAACAAAGTATTAGATTCTTTTTGTTTATTAAGCCATAAGAGTTCAGTTTTATTAAAATTCACTCTATAACCCGAAAAGGAGCTATATAGCTCTATTATGTCCATAAGTTGTGGTATGCTCCGATTGCTATTTCTCAGGAATATCAAAACGTCATCAGCATATAGCAAGATCTTTTCCTCTATATTATTACAAACAATCCCTTGCATCTCTTGACGAATTTTAATAGCTAATGATTCAATGGACAGATTAAACAAGAAGGGTGACAAGGGACAACCTTGTCTTGTACCTCTTTTCAGAGCAATATCTGCAGATTCCACTCCATTCACTGAAATAACAGATATCGGATTTTTATATATTGCTTTGATATAGTTTAGAAAGGGGCCCGAGAAACCAAACTTAGACAGTGATGTAAAAAGATGATCCCACTGTACCGCATCAAAAGCTTTTTCTGCATCTATAGCTATTAAGGCTGCATCTTCTCCTATCTCTTGGTGTTTATCTGCCAGATCATTAAAATATTCAATAATAATGCAAGCTTTACGTATATTGACCACAGAACTTCGATTATTCATAAACCCTACTTGATTTGTATGTATGATGTTACCAAAAATTTTTTTTAATCTTTCCGCGACAATTATTGCTAAGATCTTATAGTCCACATTTAGTAGGGAAATAGGTCTGTATGCGTCTGGCTTCTCAGGGTCCCTTCCTTTTTTATATATCAGAATTGTATTTGCTTTAGTGAAGTTCTTTGACATGCTAGGATTCTCGGAGTAATACCAATTATATAATTTGGTCAAATATGGTGCAATTTCTTTTTTTTAAATTTTATAGAACTCGGCTGGCAGATGATCCGGCCCGGGTGCTTTATTTAATTTAATCTTATTAATTGTTGTTTCTACTTCTTCTATCGTAATAGGCTGGTTAATTGTATTAACTTCTTCCAGTGTTATTTTAGGAGTAGTTATTGAATCCCAGAACTGCCTTTTATTTGAGCTGTCTAGCTCAGCTGCCCCATAAAATTTGCTGTATATTTGGTAAAAGATCTCGTTTATTTCTAACGGGTCATGTATATATGTATCTTCCACTTTTATTACCGGTATTATATTAGTTTTTTTTTCAGATTTAACTACTTTCGCTAGAAGACTACCTGTTTTATTACCAAATTTCATAAACTTAGCTTTACTTTTGAGATCTTCTCTAGTAGTTTCTTGTATATAGAATGTGTCCCTTTCTTGTTTTGCCTGGGTATACCTGAACCAGTTCTTTTTTGTAGTGCTTGATAGGTATCTATTATAAGAATTTATAGCTTGATTCGTTAATTGTTCTTCCCTTCTCTTTCTTTTCTTTTTAAATGTGGCCATATAGCTTATTATTTCTCCCCTTAACACTGATTTAGCTGTTTCCCACAGTATTTCTATCCTATCTAGATATTCTCTGTTCAAATTTATAAAAATATTGAATTTTTCTCTTAGCATAGCTACAAAAGATGCATTTTTCAACATGTATTTCAGGAAGTGAAAGAAGTTTCTTTTAGGAGCTCTAGTTAATATTTCCTCTAGGGTAAGTTCTAGTGTAATAGGAGCGTGATCAGATATGATCACATCTTTTATATCTGCCTTTGGGTTAGCCAACAATAAAGACTCGGATATCAGGAAAAAATCAATCCTCGATAGTGATTCTAGTGATTTTGATAAGCATGTAAATCTTTTTAAATCTGGATATTGGAGTCTCCAAATATCATGGACTTTGAGTGATTTTTTAAATGTATGCAGGATCCTCATTTCCTTCGATATTCTAGAATCCTTTTTCCTACCTTTTGTGCTTTTCCTATCTAGTGGGAATCTAGGTGTTAAATTAAAATCACCCGCAATTATTAAATTTTTTTCATTATGCTTTAGCATTAATACCTGCAATTTATTCCAAAATTCCGGGTCCAGATTATTTGGACCATAGACATTACACAAAGTATAAATCTTTTTTTTTATTTCTATTTCAATAATAATATAGCGTGCATTGTCATCTTTTTTAACTTCAAGAATTTTATATTCTAAATTCTTGCCAAGTAGTATAGCTACACCCTTTTTCCTTTCTAAACATGGAGTGGCGACTACTTCTTTTACCCAATTAACTTTTAATTTAGCTAATTCTGTTGCCGACAACCTGACTTCCTGGAGAAAGGCAATATCAGTATTTAATTTTTTAAGATGCTTTAAGATTGTCTTTCTTTTAATAGGGGAGACAATACCACCAACATTCCAAGATGTAAGACCTAGTAAGTTCCTAATTTTATTCTATGCAAGCAACCAACCACAAAATTTCCAACACTACTAGACATATCTTTAACTTTATGAAAGGCTGATAAGAAGACAAAGGAAAGAAAGAAAGAAAAAAAAAAAAAAAAAAAGAAAAAAGAAAAAATACAAATCAAAACCAGTTAAAATTATAACGCTGTTCTCCTTTATGTCATAAATCCTGACAAACTGTGATATAATACTGTTTAGCTTCTTCATTATTCTGAAAAGATTTAAAGCCATCCTTACCTCCTACTTTTAAGATAGCAGGATAAACTACAAATGCCTGTAACCCCTTTTGAATGAATTGCGAGCACATTTGTGACATTATTTTCCTTTTATTTGAGGTTTCCATTGAAAAGTCTTGAAAGATAAGGACTTTCCTGTCATCCAGCAGGAGAGGTTCTGAGAGTTTTTTAAAGTATTTTAATATTTCAGTTTTGTCCTTATAGTTCAAGAATTTTGCTATCACTGGCCTATTGCGGGATCTGCCCATAGGGTCTTCACCCGAGTATTGCTTACTTGAACCCAGTCTATGTATCCGCTCAGCTATGATTTCTAATCCTTCCCTTTGCATGCCCAGTTTCCTTGGTATTTCTTTGGTGATAAGTACTTCTAACTCTCTATTTACATATTTTTCAGATATACCTATGAACCTTAGATTATTTCTTCTTGATCTGTCTTCAGCAACATCTGCTCTGTCTTGTAATTTTACAATCTGTCCGGTTAACTCTTCTATCCTATTACTTTTAATAGTCAGTTGATCCTCTAGGTTCGATATTCTATTTTCTATTTCTCCTATTCTTGCATTAAAATGTTTTAGCTCATTCGATACCGATGATATTTCTAGTCTGAGATTATCAAACTGTGGCATCAATAAAGCAGAAATTTGAGTTATTAACATTTGTGTATCTATGTTAACATGAGGTGTGTTCACACTATCTAAATTCTCTTGTATGGGATCGATTGTATTCTTGTTCTTATTTCTTTCCCTAGTTTTAGCTGACATTACAGCTGGGGACTTATCTTTTGAATTCTGGATAAACTTATCCATTAATAAACACTTGTTTTTTTTTTTGTTTTTTTTTTTTTTAAAAATGTACCACAGGAAAGGGGAAGGAGGAAAAAAAAAAAAAAAAAAAAAAAAAACAAAGGGGGAGGGGGAAAGTGTGTGAGTAAAACTAATGTGGAGAGGTGTTAATAGTGAGTATGAGCCACTTGGGCCGGTGTAAATCTAAGTGATCAGGGACTAAACCAAAGTCTACAGAGAGAATAAAAAATAAAAAGTGTGAGATGGTGTCTTGAGTCAAAAGTGAGTAATTAGTGTAGGAGTGTATGAGTGAAGGGAGAAAGAGAGAAAAAAAAAAAAAAAAGGGAAGAAAATCTATATATCAAGTACCCAACAAGGGATAGATTGTAATGTTAAGCGCTATGCAATTTTCTAAGCTAAGTTATTTCTATGAGTTTAACTTCTTAACTACTTTTAAACGTTATAGAGCCTTCAATCTTAAAAAGTTAAAAAACAAAAAATAAGAGAACAAAAGCAGAGTTCAATTTACTTTACACTCTTCTATTTTATCAATCTAGCCTATCAAACCTTCCAAAAAAAAAAAAAAAAAAAAAAAAAAAAAAAACCAACCAACTTGAACCAACTGCCAGGTTTTTCACTGCAGTCCCTACATTCTGTTCACAACACAAGCCCACTGGATCAGGGTCCCAGACTTATACCCTAGCCACACTGTACATTCTTCACAAAGGTGAAACCATGGGTATTTTTGCAACATATAACAAGACTCTAAAGCTTAATCAAATACAGCACAGTTGGTCCTGGGTTAATATCTCTTTGTCAGAAGGACATAACAGTCTTTCCAAGTGTCACCAGCTACCTAGTTCTTCACTGGGTTCAGCATTTTTATCACAATACAATCCACTTGCATGCTAATCCCAGACTTGCACACCAGGCTTTCAGATTTTTCTTCCTGTTAGTATAGTGAAACTTTTAATCAGACTGTTATCACAACCAAGATCCGTGACTACTATCAGTCCAAATACCAGCTAGTACCAGTTTCTTCACTGGGAGCTTCAGGCCTCAAGCATGGCACAAGATTCTTACATACCTATCCCAGACTTACACACTAGGCACACAGTATATTCTTCAGAATAGTGTATTATGGTGTATTGCAGTTAAGTCCCCTCAATTCACTGGGTTCAGCATTTTTATCACAATACAGTCCACTTGCATGCTAATCCCAGACTTGCACACCAGGCTTTCAGATTTTTCTTCCTGTTAGTATAGTGAAACTTTTAATCAGACTGTTATCACAACCAAGATCCGTGACTACTATCAGTCCAAATACCAGCTAGTACCAGTTTCTTCACTGGGAGCTTCAGGCCTCAAGCATGGCACAAGATTCTTACATACTTATCCCAGACTTACACACTAGGCACACAGTATATTCTTCAGAATAGTGTATTATGGTGTATTGCAGTTAAGTCCCCTCAAACTCAGGCTTTGCTTAATGCCTATGGAGTTGCACTTTTGTGTGTATTATAGTTCTGAGCTGAACAATTAGCCCCCGGAATTCCTTTTCCTAGTATATCTGTATTCTTTCTCTTTATTATTTTTTTTCCTTTTTTTTTTCCTTTTTTTTCTTTCAACAGCGCAGTGAGTTCAAACATGCAAGTGTAGAGTTTGTTGAAACAAATTTGTGTGTAACAGTTTTCTTCACTGGGGCAACATATAACACCTTCCTATAAGGGAAAGAAAACAGCCTGTTGGATTCCAGAAACCTGGGTCCGTGACTCACTTTATGTAGTCACACAGATATGGGCCATCACTATAACTTCCCCCTATAGAGTACCAAAACCAGGGATCACGTTTCCAACTGAGTTCTTTGTCTTAGTTATTTTTTCCCAGCCAGCAATAACAGAAATTAGGCCGATAAAACAAATGAATACCTCAGGCCTTTAATGTTCTCTCATTTGCTACCAGATATCAGACACAGTCTTCCCTGCTCCCAGACTAATAAAACTGTACACATCCTATTCATATCCTCATAGTCAGAGAAGAAAATTAACCTTGCAGCGGCTTTTACAACACATAGTCTAATGTGTGAGTACTTATCTGAGAGGATGGCTTTATCTTCTGTTATCGTCAGTCTTGTAGCTCCATGTCCATGTTCATGGGCATTTTCCTGAGCAGCGTTGCTCCTGCCAAGGAGCTTTACTGGCTGAGGGATATGTTCGGTGGAGTGCCTTTGTTATCTCTGTGTCACGTACCCGCTGAGCGTAGCCTGCCAAGGCTTCACGATGGTCGGTGAGAAGCGCTTCCAAACTGGTACTCTTTGCTCGGCTCTATTGGGCCTGGAGCCTGTGACTGGCGGTTAGAGTATACACGAAGTATACACGGAGCAAACGCTAGCTGCGCGCCACTCCGATGTTACCGCCCACCGGACCGCCCCCTCATTTGGATTTTTCTAATTCGATAAATATGGAATATTGAGTCTGTACTATTTTCTTTGAATAATTTAAATGCCCTATGTTTTTCCTAATTTCTCTAAACACAATTTTTATTTAGCCACATTGGCTTTGATTTTTAATTTGTATAACCATATGGTATTTGTTAAACTAATAATCCTAGAATTAGTGGCGCTAGCAAGCTGAGGGTATGTCTATATGTGACTTTAATAAGTCTATATGTATAATAAACAATTATGAACACCAATGTATAAAAAAGAGAGTTTTTATTAACAAATGAAAAATGCATATGCCAGACTTTAAGATAATAAAAAGTTGTGGCCACAACTAATAAAAAAGGAGTACTGTACTTCAAATAAGTAATACGTTATAAAGGGTTAATTTCCTATATCTCTTATATAAAAAACCTTCTATACATATACAAAATATGTTATGAACAACCAATCATAGGTGGTGGTTACTCTATATATACCAATAAGTAACAGAAGCTAGTGTAAAAAACAAGTAGTGGGATACAATTGTATCAATGGTATCAATCGTGCAATTGAAATTGTATCAATAGTGCGTTTTGGATTCCAAACATAAATGATATGCATATAAATAACAGGGGAATGCCAGTTTCTAATAGTATGCAAATATAAACGTTCAATTTAATTAAGTGATATAAGTATGTCCATCTGATTAAAAGGACCTTATTAGACCTTGTTAGACCTTGTGCTTCTATATATGAGCGGACAAAAATGATTTCCTTTAAAGTGTTAGAAGTGCTAGTTCATTTGTTTGTACAAATGTATCTGTGTGTTCCTAAGTTTAAATAACCTTGTATCCGTGTGTTCCTGAGTTTAAAGAACTTTGTTGGACTTTGTGCATCTATACGTGAGCTGATAAAACCTGCAATGTGTTAGAAGTGCCAGTTAATTTGTTCAAATGTATCCGTATGTTCCTGAGTAAATATTGACCAACTTGTCTGTTAAAAGTCCAGTGATGAGTTCTGCTGTGAGGCAGACTTACCTGGCTGTGTTCCCTGGCCAGCGTATGATTTGTGCGTGGCGGAAATACTCACAGCCTCTTTACTGCCTATCACAGCTGTGTTCGCCAGTTTCGCAACAGCCTATTTCAAGGAAGTCTACTGCAGGAGACTTCCTTGAAATAGGCTGTTGCGAAACTGGCGAACACTACTAAAAAATTTTAACCCCTAATCTGCCGACCGCACACCGCCGCAACCTACGTTATCCCTATGTACCCCTAATCTGCTGCCCCTAACACCGCCGACCCCTATATTATATTTAATAACCCCTAATCTGCCACCCCCAACATCGCCGCCACGTACCTACAATTATTAACCCCTAATCTGCTGACCGGACCTCACTGCTACTATAATAAATGTATTAACCCCTAATCCGCCTCACTAACCCTAAAATAAATAGTATTAACCCCTAATCTGCCCTCCCTAACATCGCTGACACCTAACTTCAAGTATTAACCCCTAATCTGCCGACCGGACCTCACCGCTACTCTAATAAATGTATTAACCACTAAAGCTAAGTCTAACCCTAACACTAACACCCCCTAAATTAAATATAATTTAAATCTAACGAAATAAATTAACTCTTATTAAATAAATTATTCCTATATTTAAAGCTAAATACTTACCTGTAAAATAAACCCTAATATAGCTACAATATAAATAATAATTATATTGTAGCTATATTAGGATTAATATTTATTTTACAGGCAACTTTGTATTTATTTTAACCAGGTACAATAGCTATTAAATAGTTAATAACTATTTAATAGCTACCTAGTTAAAATAATTACAAAATTACCTGTAAAATAAATCCTAACCTAAGTTACAATTAAACCTAACACTACACTATCAATAAATTTATTACATGAAATACCTACAAATAAATACAATTAAATAAACTAACTAAAGTTACAAAAAATAAAAAAAATAATTACAAAAATAATAAAAATATTACAACAATTTTAAGCTAATTACACCTACTCTAAGCCTCCTAATAAAATAACAAAGCCCCCCAAAATAAAAAAATGCCCTACCCTATTCTAAAATTAAAATAGAAAGCTCTTTTACCTTACCAGCCCTCAAAAGGGCCTTTTGCGGGGCATGCCCCAAAGAATTCAGCTCTTTTGCCTGTAAAAAAAAACATACAATACCCCCCCAACATTACAACCCACCACCCACATACCCCTAATCTAATCCAAACCCCCCTTAAATAAACCTAAGCCCCTGAAGATCTTCCTACCTTGTCTTCACCATGCCAGGTATCACCGATCGTTCCAGGCTCCGAAGTCTTCATCCAAGCCCAAGCGGGGGCTGGAGATCCATCATCCGGCTGAAGTCTTCTATCAAGCGGCAAGAAGAAGTCCAAAGTCTTCATCCTATCCGGGCAGAAGAGGAGATCCGGACCGGCAACCATCTTCATCCAAGCGGCATCTTCTATCTTCATCCGATGACGAGCGGCTCAATCTTGAAGACCTCCAGCGCGGATCCATCCTCTTCTTCCGACGTCCTAAGTCCGAATGAAGGTTCCTTTAAATGACGTCATAGAAGATGGTGTCCCTCGAATTCCGATTGGCTGATAGGATTCTATCAGCCAATCGGAATTAAGGTAGGAAAAATCTGATTGGCTGATGGAATCAGCCAATCAGATTCAAGTTCAATCCAATTGGCTGATCCAATCAGCCAATCAGATTGAGCTCGCATTCTATTGGCTGATCGGAACAGCCAATAGAAGGCGAGCTCAATCTGATTGGCTGATTCATTCAGCCAATCAGATTTTCCCTACCTTAATTCCGATTGGCTGATAGAATCCTATCAGCCAATCAGAATTCGAGGGACGCCATCTTGGATGATGTCATTTAAAGGAACCTTCATTTGGACTTAGGACGTTGCAAGAAGAGGATGGATCCGCGCTGGAGGTCTTCAAGATGGAGCCGCTCGTCATCAGATGAAGATAGAAGATGCCGCTTGGATGAAGATGGTTGCCGGTCTGGATCTCCTCTTCTGCCCGGATAGGATGAAGACTTTGGAGCCTCTTCTGGACTTCTTCTTGCCGCTTGATAGAAGACTTCAGCCGGATGATGGATCTCCAGCCCCCGCTTGGGCTTGGATGAAGACTTCGGAGCCTGGAACGATCGGTGATACCTGGCATGGTGAAGACAAGGTAGGAAGATCTTCAGGGGCTTAGTGTTAGGTTTATTTAAGGGGGGTTTGGGTTAGATTAGGGGTATGTGGGTGGTGGGTTGTAATGTTGGGGGGGGTATTGTATGTTTTTTTTTACAGGCAAAAGAGCTGAATTCTTTGGGGCATGCCCAGCAAAAGGCCATTTTGAGGGCTGGTAAAGTAAAAGAGCTTTTCTATTTTAATTTTAGAATAGGGTAGGGCATTTTTTTATTTTGGGGGGCTTTGTTATTTTATTAGGGGGCTTAGAGTAGTTGTAATTAGCTTAAAATTGTTGTAATATTTTTATTATGTTTGTAATTATTTTTTTTATTTTTTGTAACTTATCTTTTTTCATTTTTTGTACTTTAGTTAGTTTATTTAATTGTATTTATTTGTAGGTATTTCATGTAATTAATTTATTGATAGTGTAGTGTTTAATTGTAACTTAGGTTAGGATTTATTTTACAGGTAATTTTGTAATTATTTTAACTAGGTAGCTATTAAATAGTTATTAACTATTTAATAGCTATTGTACCTGGTTAAAATAAATACAAAGTTGCCTGTAAAATAAATATTAATCCTAAAATAGCTACAATATAATTATTATTTATATTGTAGCTATATTAGGGTTTATTTTACAGGTAAGTATTTAGCTTTAAATAGGAATAATTTATTTAATAAGAGTTAATTTATTTTGTTAGATTTAAATTATATTTAACTTAGGGGGGTGTTAGTGTTAGGGTTAGACTTAGCTTTAGGGGTTAATACATTTATTAGAGTAGCGGTGAGGTCCGGTCGGCAGATTAGGGGTTAATACTTGAAGTTAGGTGTCAGCGATGTTAGGGAGGGCAGATTAGGGGTTAATACTATTTATTATAGGGTTAGTGAGGCGGATTAGGGGTTAATACATTTATTATAGTAGTGGTGAGGTCCGGTCGGCAGATTAGGGGTTAATTATTGTAGGTAGCTGGCGGCGACGTTGTGGGGGGCAGATTAGGGGTTAATAAATATAATATAGGGGTCGGCGGTGTTAGGGGCAGCAGATTAGGGGTACATAGGGATGACGTAGGTTGCGGGGGTGTATGGAGCGGCAGATTAGGGGTTAAAAAAATATGCAGGGGTCAGCGATAGCAGGGGCGGCAGATTAGGGGTTAATAAGTGTAAGGTTAGGGGTGTTTAGACTCGGGGTACATGTTAGGGTGTTAGGTGCAGACTTAGGAAGTGTTTCCCCATAGGAAACAATGGGGCTGCGTTAAGAGCTGAACGCTGCTTTTTTGCAGGTGTTAGGTTTTTTTTCAGCTCAAACTGCCCCATTGTTTTCTATGGGGGAATCGTGCACAAGCACGTTTTGAAGCTGGCCGCGTCTGTAAGCACCGCTGGTATTGAGAGTTGCAATGGCGGTAAATATGCTATACGCTCCCTTTTTGGAGCCTAACGCAGCCCTTCTGTGAACTCTAAATACCAGTGGTATTTAAAAGGTGCGGGAGAAAAAAAGCCAGCGTTAGCTACGCGGGTCGTTACCGACAAAACTCTAAATCTAGCCGATAGGAAATTAACCCTTTATAACGTATTACTTATTTGAAGTACAGTACTCATTTTTTTTATTAGTTGTGGCCACAACTTTTTATTATCTTAAAGCCTGGCATATGCATTTTTCATTTGTAAAATAAAAACTCTCTTTTTTATACATTGGTGTTCATAATTGTTTATTATACATATAGACTTATTAAAGTCACATATAGACATACCCTCAGCTTGCTAGCGCCACTCATTCTAGGATTATTAGTTTTACATTGTATTGACCTTGTGGAGAGAGCTCGGTCTTTTATTGAGAGGCTAGGAGGGTGGGACCGGGTTCAGATTCTTTTTTATTTACCATATGGTATTTGTTGATATGTGAATTTATTTAACAAAGTTTAAAATATTATCCATTTATCCTCTGTATTTTTATTAGAGAATACATTGTCCCAATTTATATTATTTAATGATTTCCTTAAATCGTTGAATTTTGCTTTCTTACAATTAAAAGTCTTAGTTAAACCATTAAGACACTGCATATGAAAAGACATTTCAAATGTGACCATGTTATGATCACTGTTATCCAAATGTTCTTTGACTTCTATGTTTGATATTATATCTGTATTGTTTGATAGCACTAAATCCAATATAGCGTTACTCCTAGTTGGCTCCTCTATTAATTGTGACAAGAAGTTATCCCTGAAAACATTTAAAAATCTATCCCCCTTAGCTGAATTACTAGTTTCATTGGCCCAGTTTATATCAGGGTAGTTAAAATCTCCCATAATTAAAGCAAATCCACTATAGAAAAATAAAGTATGTTTTTCAATATTTCTAAAGACAATGCTGCAATAATATATAAATATTTGATTGAAACCTGATTAAAATAGTTTGCAGTAAACACTAAATTAGTAGTTAATTTAAGTGATTAGTTTTCATAATATGACTGTGAGGACTCAAACACAAGGGCTTGTACTTCATCTATAAACTGGGTGACATTTTCCCAATTAGGTGTTGCAGATAATTTGAGGGAACCAGTTTGAACAGGCAGAAAATGTCTTAGGTGAATATGGATTAGCAGCATTTTTAGTCGGGAAATGGATTTGATATGCTTGATTGTAAAATTATACTGAATAATCCCATGGGAATTGAAAACCTAACTCAGGGAAACTCAGTTTCCCACGCTGATTTTAAACTTTCGATGGCAATGACATCTGTTTAGTTTGTTTGTGTTTCTTTTTAAGCACTGCCATCTACCAGAGTAATCAATTCTTCTTTTGCCTTATATATGGTTTGGGAAATATATTTTTATTTAATAGGTAAAACTAACATGATAACATGATTCAAAAGAAAAGTGTGTTTGTGTGTGTGAGTGTGTATGGTGTGTGTGGTGTGTGAGTGTGTTTGTGTATGTGTGTATGAGTGTGTGTGTGTGTGTGTGTGGTGTGTGTGAGTGTGTATGTGTGTAAGTGTGTGTGTGGTGTGTGTGTTTGTATGTGTGTGTGGTGTGTGTGTTTGTATGTATGTGTGTATGTGTGTGGTGTGTGTGTGGTGTGTGTGTGTATATGGTGTGTGTGAGTGTGTTTTGGTGTGTGTGTGCAGTGTGTGTGTGTGTGTGTGTGGTGTGTGTGAGTGTGTGTGTGGTGTCTGTGGTGTGTGTTTGTTAATGTGTGTGAGAGTGTGTTTGTATGTGTGAGTGAGTGTGTGTGTGTGTGTGAGTGTGTGTATGTGTGTGGTATGTGTGTATGTGTGTGTGTGTGTGTGGTGTTTGTGTGTGTGTGCTATTTTATGTGGTGTGTGTGTTTGTGGTGTGTGTGTGAGTGTGTGGTGTGTGTGTGTGATGTGTGTGTGTGTGTGTTTGTGTGTGTGTGCTATTTTTTGTGGTGTGTGTGGTGTGTGTGTGTGTGTGAGTGTGTGTGTGGTGTGTGTTTGTGGTGTGTGTGTGTGTGTGTGTGTGTGGGTGTGATGTGTGTGTGTGTGTGGTGTGTGTGTGTGTGTGTGTGTGTGATGTGTGTGTGTGTTTCTTTGTGTGAGCTATAATATATAATTACATAAATAAAATACAGCGTATTGTAATGCTTATATTCAAGATACAGTATAAATAAATTAAAAAAGAAGCATATAATGTAGAACCAAACCAGAAATGTGTGTTAAAACTAATAAACAGGATTAAACTAAACACAACTTAAAAGCTTCAGATAATAAAAAAAAACACTACCAGAGAACTACTGTACTGAACAACAGGTATTTTACATGTATGATAGTCTGGTTAACAAAAAGATGAATGCAAATAATTCACAATGGACATCAGTCTACAAACTCACACACACATACTGCTAAATCATTTCTTTAACCTTTGCTGATGCAACCTCCCTGTAAAACAAAACCCCAGCTCAGAGCAGGCACTATTAATTCCCGAGCTGTAAGAAACCAAAACCTTAAAATAACAGCCAGAGGAATTCTGCACATAGTCATATAGATAAATCACACTGATCCCTTGTGGTACCTGTCAAATATCTGTTGTGAGAGGTGCATGGGACGCTCAGTTCATCATGAATTGCTTTAGATTAGTAAAGGAGAGAGAGAGGGAGAGAGAGGAAGAGATAGAGAGAGGGAGACAGAGAGGGACAGAGAGATGAACAGATTGCTTGCTGGAGAGGGATGCATCTGCTTCACAGTTATTGTCTAGTAACTATGGATGGAGAGAAAAAGCATCTTTGACGTCAGGAATAATGATTGTTTTTTTCATCCGGGTTCCCTCTTCTGGTGTTATTTATGTACAACGAGGTTTGCTCTGGTCCTACTTTCTGAGGAGTTCCTTTTAAATATATTTTCATTTTGGAGGCTCTTCAGTTTGTTTCCCACCACCCTTCTCTTTCCCCAGGGGGGGGGAGGAGGATCTGTGACATTCTGCAGAATGATTGGGGCTGATGAATATTTCACGGTTTCGGAATGGATATTGCATTGGTGAGTTTGGAAAACGGAGGAGCCACAGCTGTGTCTGGCAGTGGTGGGGAGGATGGAGGCTCTGCCATGGCAGCCAGCACAACAAGCAGGCGGGATCTACTCCAAATCCCCAGGGCACCATCTTGGTTGAACGATTACAACCAAGGGAGAGAACAAGACGGAGAGGAAAGCTGCCAGCAGCGACCACAACATCAGCAGCAATATCAGCCACCAGGGACCGACCAAGAAGGAGGAGGAGGAGGTGGATGTGGAGGAGGAGGTGTGGGCGATCGCTTGCAAAGCAGCGACATGATCATGAGCCACCCTGGCACCAACAACAAGGAGAATGACATCGAGACTGTGATAAGGTTGGACGAAGAGGAGCCTCATGCCCACCATCACCACCCTGAGGAGGAGGAGGACCATCACTTTGACCTGGGCATTATGGACCACGAGAGTAACCAAAGGGTCATCATCAACATCGCAGGTTTGAGATTCGAGACACAGCTATCAACCCTCAACCAGTTTCCTGATACTTTATTGGGAGATCCTGAAAAAAGAATGAGGTTTTTCGATCCCCTGAGGAACGAATACTTTTTTGATCGAAACAGACCAAGCTTCGACGGCATTCTGTACTTTTATCAATCTGGGGGCAAAATCAGGAGACCTGTTAACGTCTCAATTGATGTATTCGCAGACGAGATCAGGTTCTACGAGCTAGGGGAGGAAGCCATGGAGAGGTTTAGAGAAGACGAGGGCTTCCTAAAAGATGAGGAAAAGCCTCTTCCCCGAAACGAATTCCAGCGACAGGTATGGTTAATATTTGAATACCCCGAGAGTTCAAGCTCTGCCAGAGGCATTGCTATAGTATCTGTGCTTGTAATACTCATCTCTATCATTACGTTCTGTTTGGAGACCCTACCTGAGTTTAGGGATGAGAACGAGCTGCCCCCGTCGCTGTCCAAGGTGCTGAATGACACCCAACAGCCTGCTCCCCCCAGTGGTCTCACTGATCCTTTCTTCATTATAGAGACCACCTGTGTCATTTGGTTCACATTTGAGTTGCTGGTAAGATTCTTCGCCTGCCCCAGCAAGCCCGAATTTTCTAAGAACATAATGAACATCATTGATATTGTAGCCATCATCCCTTATTTCATCACACTAGGAACAGAGCTGGCTGAACAGCAAACAAACAACGGTCAGCAGGCTATGTCCCTGGCTATACTGAGGGTTATCCGACTAGTAAGGGTCTTCAGGATATTCAAACTGTCTAGGCACTCTAAAGGACTTCAAATTTTGGGGCAAACTTTGAAGGCTAGCATGAGAGAGTTAGGCTTGCTAATATTTTTCCTTTTCATTGGAGTAATTCTGTTTTCCAGTGCAGTTTACTTTGCTGAGGCTGATGACCCAGACTCTCATTTCTCGAGCATCCCTGATGCATTCTGGTGGGCTGTGGTCACCATGACTACAGTCGGCTATGGGGACATGAGACCAGTGACTGTCGGAGGTAAAATTGTGGGTTCATTGTGTGCCATTGCTGGTGTGCTCACTATTGCTCTACCAGTCCCTGTTATTGTCTCCAACTTCAACTATTTCTATCATAGAGAGACTGACCATGAAGAACAGGTGATCCTCAAGGAGGAGCACAGCAGTGGTCAGGGCAGCTGTGCTGAAGAATTAAAGACAAGCCCTAGCAAATCCTCACTGAGCAAGTCTGTAGTGCACTTGGACAATCTGGAAGGCATCAATAATGGCACTCGCTCTTTAGAAAAAACTAATCTCAAAGCTAAGAGTAATGTGGATCTGAGAAAATCCCTATATGCTCTTTGTCTGGATACCAACAGGGAAACAGATTTGTAGAACAACCTTAAAGCACAAAACAGAACCTGGAATTATAAACAATAAAATAGAGCATTTTTGTTCTCTATAAATAGCAACTGAACAGTATTTGCTGTTAAACAAATTTTGTTACTACTTTTACAGTATTTTGAGTCAGGCATATATTTTTTAACTTATAATTGTTACAGTCTTGAAGTGATGTTAATAAAGATCGTTTATTTTTTAAAGTTGGGCAGAAATGTAGCTAGCTGCAGGATGGGAAACATTTGACACATTTGTGATCTAAAGTATCCAATAATTTGAATCTTTCCACCCTGCAACATTTTGCAAACATATTTTTATTGAACACTGATTTACTTTTGTAATGTTTTGAATATATATATATATATATATATATATATATATATATATATATATATATATATATATATATATATATTCATATTCTTTTTTTTTTAAAGTTATTTATTTACTAAAATGCCATGGACATGTACAAGGTACACTTATTGTGAACAAAGTTATGGTATATTTAGTATGTGCAGTGAACTTGGTGCTGGTGATTTTAGCAAGAACAATTTTCTGAGAAAATATTGTATTGTTATATATATATATATGTGAGCCTTAAATTATTAAGAGCTGTAGATACTTTTTCTTTACAAGATACTTTATTAAACTTAATGTTTCAGAATCTCGAATTAGTATTTCTCATTTAGAATGACAAAGAAGATGATCAGCTGATATCATGTGAGGTTTAGCACTACAGAAGCAGATTTTGGAAAAAAACAAAAACAAAACCGAACCCCAAAGACAGAAATATTATTTGAACACAATGCATGTAGATTATATTCCAAATTAATTTAATGTATCTTATATTTTATACAGTGATCTGCTTTCCATTATATGAAGAGAGCACTTGCATATTTTCAAGATTAATATTAAGCATATTGCAGCTGAAGTGCATACATCATATTGCCCTTCTGTTCTAGTGTGTGTCATATACGGTATAAGAAACAGAATTTTCCACTTCCCTCAGTTCTATTAAACTACTTGTATGGTCAATGTGCATAATCTAAAAAAGACTGTTGTAAGAGATGCTCTATTTTTCATTCTTAACCTTACTGGAGTTCAAGACTATGAAGAGATTACCAAGGATTGAATAAGGAAGGACTAAAATGAAAATAATGTTCTACAGTAGCAACAATAGCGTGGCTCTATCCTGTAAACCAACAAGACTATTGTCTACACATTCATAATGAATCCCTAAAGGATAATTTAAACATGTACAAAACAGCTGCAGTCCAAGCAAATTAAATGACTGGAAGGGACACAAATCTGGCACCTGAGAAGATGTCCATCAACACAAAAGGTTTGTATATTTTATATATTTTAATGGTAACTTGATCATTGTTTTCTGCATATTGGCATGTGAGGAATGTATGTGCATGAAATTTATAGACATTACCTTTGGGTTTTCTGTAGCAATCGGGGTAATTCCCAAATGATTTTACAGATTATTATTTATTTATTTATTTATTTAAGTTCATCCCAAGGATCAGACAGCAAAATGTATTACATTAAAATGTAATCAATGGACTATATTACTTAATACTAATATCCCCCACACTAATTTTGTATAATTAAATATATAACACGTATAAATGTATAACTATGCCATTTTTTTCTTTTGGAATTTGAAAGTTTTCAATTTGTTGCCAAATTTATTGTTAAACATCATCTTCAGTGTTTTAGTATTTAGGGCTGTGAAAAGGATGATTTATTTTTTTACCTTGTAATCTTGTTAATTTGGTTTGTAACCATCAAAAACACTAATAATTTAGAAATGTTCTGTTTTTTAGGCACTAGACAAGGTGTTTTAATATAACTATATGTAGATTCATCCAAAAGGTTATAACTAAATATATAATCAAATCTGTGGCCTCCTGGCATTCAGGTCGTTCAAAAATATTTATTTGGTAGTGGCACATAACTGTTGACATTGGGAACCAGAATGTAGGTTACACTTGCATGTAGTTTACTGCAATTTTGGTGGCAGGACACATACATTTTAAAGGGTCCCTAAATACTTTGTAGTTAAGATATTATTGTTGTCTTGCTATAAAATATCAGTCTAAACTTTTTAAAAACAAGTTAAAATCTTGCTTGCTGTAGTTGTTTTTCAATAGTCAAGCTCTACCCCCAGTTGTTTTATTTTGAGCTGTCTGTGACAAGGTTAGCCACATCATAATATTAGTATTAACTGCATTGTAGTTGTTATCTGCTGAATACAGTTAGAGATAGCTATGTAGCAGGGTTTGCCTTGACGAGTCATCAGAGTGCATTACCAGTTTTTAGAATTAGAAAATATGCAATGTTCAGAGCTAAATAGCACACACAGGGGACAAAACAATAATGAAAGTATATTGAAAAGTTGTTTATATATAAAAAGGATCATATTAATCTCAAGGTGCTTACTGTCCCTTTAAATTATTTGCAAAGCATTGATAATTTTGAAAGGAAGATGTTTTGTTAATGATAAAGGGTCATAAAACCCCCACATTTTCTTTCATTATCCAAATAAAGCACACTATTTTAAACAACTTTTCAGTGTACTTCTAAAATCAAATTTACTGTATTATTTTGGTATCTTTTGTTGAAAAAGCAGCAAGGCACTAAAGGCAGAATATATATGCAGCTACCAATCAACAGCTAGCTCCCAGTAGTACATTGATGCTCCTAAACCAACCTAGGTATTCTTTTTTAACAAAGGATATAAAAGGATTGAAGCAAATAATATCATCAAAGTAAATTTGAAAGTTGTTGAAAATTGTATTTTCTATTTAAACTATGAAAGAAAATGTTTGGGTTTTCATGTCTCTTTATATAAACAGCAAAATTGCTCCTGTTTTCAAAAAGTACACTGGAGTTACCTCAAGAGAAATATTTGAAACTATTAAACTATAACCAGCTTATAGTGGATATGTTTACTGGATGTGATTCTGGTCTCAAATATACTATACATTGTGGTTATACAGATATATGGGTATTGTTAGCTTTAAAAAAAAAGACACATCTATCACACATTTAAAGGGACACTTATGATCATTGTAAGCTTATGCCATGACAGTAGCTGCTAATACAACTACTGAAAATGTTACACCATACAGTATTTAAGAAAGCAGTGTGGTTTTTGTTTTGCTCTTGCAAAATTATGGCAGTATAAGGTTATGATAATGAAAAATTATAACTGTAACAATAGGATATATTTCACTAAATTTAAATGGAGCCTATTAATGATTTTGGCTTGCTGAATGCTAGAAACTCAAGTTTTCCACTATTTCTACTAGACACAAAGGGGCAAAAACAACACATAAAACACACACATTGTACAAATAATTAAGAATTATACTCAGTTTAAAATGTTAAATAAATATATTATATATAAAAGGTAACTTCAAATATAAATGTATTACATTCTGAAACATTTTCAAATAAGGAATCATATAAATAAGCAATTATTTAAAAATGTAAATAAAAATATATTAACTAAACATTGGAGTCTGACATAGACATGAACATACACATGACATATACATAAATGTAATAGTTTACTACATTTTGTTTAGTCTATTTGCCTGTATATTGCTCCTGAGTCAATCACAGTTGAAGATGGCATGCACAAGTCATTTATACTTCCCAGTTAAAGTTGCTAAGCAACATACTCTAAGATAAAAAAAACAGCCAAGATAATCCCTTGATTTACAATTCCCTAGTTTTGCATAACCAACACTGTTATAGTAATATCCTTTTTACCTTTATGATTACCTTGTATCTAAGCTTCTGCGGACAGCATCCTTATCTCAGATCTTTTTACTTGCATTTCAGGCAATTAGTGCTGACTCTTAAATAACTCCACTGGGGTGAGCACAATGTTATCGATATGGCACACATGAACAAACAGTACATGTTATTAGCTATTCACAGCCAGAATGTGAGATAAGAGGTGAACTACAAAGTCTTAGAAATCAGCAAAAAAATACCAAGAGAAAATGCAAATTTGATTATAAAAGTAAATTGTATAGTTATTTAAAATGATATGCCCTAGCTGAATTGTGAAAGTTTAATTTGGACTTTACTTTTCCTTTAAATTTTCTGAAGAGCTGCAGGAACACACTATGAAAACAGTGTATGGGGGTTTATGGAAGCTGATTGGCTGTGCCCCCCTTTAAATTAAAAGTAAAAATCAAAACTGCCTAGCTACTGTTGACAAGATATTTGCATGTCATATACATTATAAACTGCTTATGATTGTATCCATGGCAAGAACAGTATCTATTTACTTTCAAGTTTTTAAAGTAATAGTTATTTTAAAAATGTGATTTTAAATTAAAACATCAGATTTTCTTTGAAATAACAATTAAACATAAAATACATATGTGCGGAAAAAATAAAAAATAGATTATGGAGAATATAAATATTTCATTTTTTTCCTGCAGAAAAGGCATTCATTAAAATGGATATTTTGGGGGATATGTGGGTATGGAGCAGAAAATAAAAAAAAATTGTGAAAATAATCAAGTGTTTTTAGGTATCTGGTAATTATTCCAAAAATGAATGAAAGTTTACAACTAAAATGTTTTGGAACATTTCTACAAAAGCTGCTTGCATGAATGAACCTGCTACACATTTTTTAGTCCATTAAGGTGCCTTCTTTAGGAAATATTTATATGATCTAAATATAGATATTAATGTTTGGGAAAGCTAAAATGCTTTTTAAATATATTAATGTTTTGTTTTGTTAATGGGTAGATTATTCTTTGCTTGACTGCTGCAAATATTTTTCAACACAAAAAATAAATAAATATATATAATAACTTTAATAAGCCAGTTACAGAAATATTGAGGATCTACTATTCCTTTAAATTGAAACCAGTCTGAGTTTTTGCATAGCCATAGCCTTTATCCAGATTGTTTTGTCTCTAATAAAAAATACTGCATGCTTTTGACACCTGTTTAAAACTATGACATATTCAATTTGATTAATCTACTGGAAATGTAGATTTATTCACAGTGCTAGATGTATTCACAGTTAAAACTGACTCTTGCAGTGTTTATCCTTTATGCAAAGCATTCACACTTTATGCAAAGACAGAATGGTAAGCCACTGTTTACCATCTATCACATTCTTTCCATATTCGAAATAGAACAGATCCCTTATAGGCCATCAAAGTGATGAATTGTTTGCAAGGCTGCCCTTTTACAGGTCAGTGAGTCAGACTAGACTATTGAATGACAACTCATTGTATCTTATAGCTTTTGAAAGATGATCTGCTTTTCAGTGTAAAGGAAAGAATACACGCATGTCAGGGCTTTATCATTGAGTTCTATTAATTATTTGAAATAATTAGCCCCTGATAAGGCCAGAAAGGATTTAGAATGGAAGCTTTTTTCCCGTTGCACACTGGGGGATTTAAGACCCTAAGGGTGCTGGGCAAATCAGAGATGGACCCCTTGCTCACATTGCAGCTCACTGAAAAAGCTGCAACATAC
Source organism: Bombina bombina (assembly GCF_027579735.1). Lineage (NCBI taxonomy): Eukaryota > Metazoa > Chordata > Amphibia > Anura > Bombinatoridae > Bombina > Bombina bombina. The sequence continues at coordinate 1,015,181,822 of NC_069504.1, read as the reverse complement.
AGTATGCCTGGGTGAGCTGTACAAATCTCTGCTTACTATTGGGCTGGTCTGTCATTTTGTATGAGAATAAAATTATATACCCAGGACATACTTGAAAACGAGAGAAATCTCAATGTATCCTTCCTGGTAAAATATTTTATAAATAAAAATATTTTATAAATAAATAAATATACTTCTAGAAAGGCACAAGTGAGCTAACAGAGAAGCAGGTGGATATCTTTTAATAAAATAAGCTGCTAAGCTTTGTTTATTCTTTTCTCCATTTTATCTTTATTTTTCTTTAAAATTAAAGGGACAGTTTACACCAGAATTTTTATTTTTTTAAAAGATACAAAGTCCCTTTATTACCCATTCCCCAGTTTTGCATAACCAACACAGTTATATTAATATATGCTTTACCTCTGTGATTACCTTGTTTCTAAGCCTCTTCAGACTGCCCCCTTATCTAAATGCTTTTAACAGACATGCAGTGTAGCCAATCAGTGTAGACTTCTAAATAACTCCATGGGAGTGATCACAATTTTATCTATATGACACACATTAACTAGCACTGTCTAACTGTGAAAAACATTCAAAATGCTCTGAGCTAAGAGGCGGTTTTCAACAGTTTAGAAATCAGTTTGACTCTACCTAGGTTTAGCTTTCCAAAAATACCACCAAGGGAATGAAGCGAATTTGATGATAAAAGTAAATTGGAAAGTGTTTTAAAATTGAATGACCTATCTGACTAGATCATTTTGACTAGACTGTACCTTTAATATTTCAGAGCTGAATTGTATTTAATGGGTTTAATTCTCAAAATTAATTATTTTTGTCATATTTATGCTGGATATCTAAAATGAGTCATCTTCATAATTAAATAGTTGAAACTATAAAGTTCTCCATTAAGTTCATAAACTAAAAATTTCCTCCCTTAAGTGGATTACATAAGGCAAAAGGAGAACAACATTTCCTCTTCTCATATAAATCAAATCCTTCTGAGATTTACGGAACACAGCTTGCTTGACTGTAGCATAATATTAACGTTTCCTTTGGAATATGCCCTCTTGCTTTCACACATTATCCAAAGCACTGTTTTTTTTTATTGAAGGAGAATGGCAGAAGGTTTTGCATATCTAAGCTTGCAAATTCTGTAAACACATTTCCAAATCACTGCCATTGACATAATGTGGAGGATGCGCTGTATGACACAATGGGTATTTTGTTTTTACAACATGTTTGTTTACTAAGGCTTACAAAGATGTGCTATAGGAAAACAAGCATAACTGCCATTATAGAACAGAGGTAAACAGGAATAATAAACTCCTGTATTATGGTTTAAAGCAGTGTTTCTCGACTCCAGTCTTCAGGACCCTTGTCAGGCCAGATATTCATTATATCTTAACTAAAGCACAGGTAAACAATCAGCTGATCAGTAATGAAACTCTGGTCTGACGACTGGAGTCGAGAAACACTGCTTTAAAGGGACATACAACTCAATCATTTTCTTTCATGGTTCAGATGGAGTATACAGTTTTAAGCAGCTTTTCAATTTGCTTCTCTTATCTAACTTGCTTCATTCTTTTGCTATCCTTTTTGGAAAAGCATACCTAGTTAGGCTAAGAAGCAGCAATCCAGTACTGGGAGCTATCTGATAATGGGTACATGTGCTTATATGCCTCTTGTCATTGGTTCACTCAATGTTTTTGGTTAGCTCCCATTTAGTGCTAGTAGTGCTGCTCCTTCAACAAAGGTTATTAAGAGACTGAAACAAATTTCATAACAGAAATAAATTGGATTGTTGTTTACAGCTGTATGTGCTAGCTGAATCATGAAATGAATAAATTGTGGGTTTATGTCCCTTTAATAATGCTTAAACAATTTTTTCAAATGTAGTATTATCATTTGGGTTGCCTTCTTTTCCAATAACTTAAACAGAGAGGCTGCAGCACGTATTGCAAACTTTAGAACTTTAGCCAACAATATTCTACACAATGTTTGCTTTATCAATGGAACTTTTCAAAGGGCTGTACCCTTGACTGCAAAACAGTATGAATAAAATTACGTCCCTTCAACTTTGAAAATTATGATTGCTCCATTGCTTCTATATAAGCAGGAAGGCCTAGTCATCAGATTCAAAACTTCAACCTGTATCAACACTTCACAGGGATCGTTTGATCAGTGGAGTCCTTTATATTTGCTCCTAACTGGTCACAGCAAAGCTGATGAAATAAAAATAAGCAAGTAGTGGTTTAAATGGTTTTCCCCCTGAACTGCAATATCCTGAAAAAAATGCTAACAAATTGTCAGTTTTATATGCTCTTTAAATGTTTTTCTTTTATACAAATTATATTCAATACAGCATTTCATTGTTGATGTATTTTTTTTTATAAATAAAAATGAATGGGCCAGTAAGAAGCTTAAGATTTTTATATAAAATGTTTAGTTATGCATATTAAAACAACTTTACAATATATTGCATTCATTTTCATGTAATTTAGCCTTTAAAATTGAACAATTACTAATTCACAGAATGTGAAATGCACCTTGCTGACTTTGTAAGGATAACCCTGCTCCATACAGGTCCCTAATTGGATTTATCACAGAACAATCGCAAAACAATATAATTTATACTAACTTTATGACAGCCTTGTTGTTTACAGACTAAAGCCCAGATTAGTTCCTTCAAATAAGTCATATGGTGGGTGTTGTTTGGCTACTGAAAAATAATTGCAGTAAAAAGGATGTTAATTTGTTTTAAAAATGTTTAGGCTTGTTATTATGTTATTCTAAAGCATCACAACAGAAATGTCTTGTAATTACAAGGTGTTTACTGTCACTTTAATTTAACTTTCCTTTAAGGGACATTGAATACTAGATTTTTAAAGGGACATTGTATACTAGATTTTTCTTTGCATAAATGTTTTGTAGATTATCTATTTATATAGCCCATCTGGTAGTGTTTTTATTAAAATGTATAGTTTTGCTTATTTTTAAGAACATTGTGCTGATTTTCAGACTCCTAACCAAGCCCCACAGTGCCAGATGTATACACTGGTTTACAGACTCCTGTTTATGTTATCTGTATTTTCATATGCAGGGAAGAGGGGGAAGGGATGTCTGCTCTTTTTGTTTACCCAGCCCCTTTGAGTGGGTGTCCCAGACTACCTTATCAACAGTGCTCAATTGGGAGCTTCTAAGTAAGTTCTTAAAAGGTTTTATACTGGATTTTTAGACCAGTATCTGCATATTCCTCTTTATAGTAGTGTCTATAGTAGTGTCTATTACATGTAGTTATATGAAAAGTAGTGGATGCTATCCCTTTAAAGTACACCATTTCTATGTCTAATAACAATGGGTTCTGCACCTGTCCCCCATCTTACAGTTCTCCAATTTCCCTATAAACAAAACACAGACTTCAAACTTAGCCATCACTGTTCCATTTAATAATAGCTTAGGCATGGGGAATGCATCCCTGCAGATCAATCAAACATAGCTCACACAGACAAGCACCACATACACAACCAGAGCTGCAATTCTATTGGGAGCTCTGGTAACATACTGAATGTGAGAGCACATTCTTTTTATACGTTTATGAAAAACCTTCATAGAGGACACTGGCAGATAACATTAAAGGGACATGAAACCCACATTTTTTTCTTTCAAGATTTAGGTAGAACATACCATTTTAAACAACTTTCCAGCTTTTGTTTTATTTTTTTTGTATCATTTGTTAAAGTAGCAGCAATGACAACTGGTTTCTAACATAAACACATGGGTGAGCCAATGACAATCGATATAGATATGCAGCCACCAATCAGCAGCTAGAACCTAGGTTCTTTGCTGCTCCTAAACTTACCTAGATAAACCATTCAGCAAAGGATAACAGGAGAAGGAAGCAAATTAAATAATATAATTAATTTGGAAAGTTGTTTTTAAAATTGTATGCGCTGTGTAAATTATGAATGTCTAATTATGACTTTACTGTCCTTTTAATTGTTGGATCATATATCCTTCATATATTGTAGGGTAATTTGTTATTAATAATTCTCAGTACAAGATAAATGCAGTTCTTACCATTCTAGTTGTTTTTTACTTAATATTAAAGTGAAATTATATTTCAAAAGATGTATTTCCTATAAAATATCTAATTCCCAGGGTCAAAATCAAACACTAACCTGGGAGGTGTACTATCACCACATACTATGAGCCACTCTTTGCTGTGGCACTCTTAATACGGTCTATGAATATGGTTCACACCAAAATGCATCACATGCAATGGCATTGTTGTCTACAGTGATGTACGTTTTTGTCTCTATTGGTTTTAAAGTATGTTTCACCTGTGTAAACCATTTTTAAATATGATAAATGAAAAATGTATTATACTAAGTTTCCAGTGGATTGAGTTGGTCTGGGTCACCTTTTGCACACTTTAAAGGGACACTGAACCCAACATTTTTCTTTTGTGATTCAGATAGAGTATGAATTTTAAGCAACTTTCTAATTTACTCCTATTATCAAATTTTCTTTATTCTCTTGGTATCTTTATTTGAAATGCAAGAATCTAAGTTTAGATGCCGGCCCATTTTTGGTGAACAACCTGGGTTGTCCTTGCTGATTGGTGGAAAAAATCCATCACCAATCAAAAAGTGCTGTCCAGAGTTCTTAGCCCAAAAAAGCTTAAATGGCTTTTATTTCAAATAAAGATAGCAAGAGAACGAAGAAAAATTGATAATAGGAGTAAATTAGAAAGTTGCTTAAAATTGCATGCTCTATCTGAATCACAAAATAAAAAAATTGGGTTCAGTGTCCCTTTAATCTTCATGAGATCCTGTTTCATTGTAGCTCTTAATGTTTTTTGCCACTGTACTTTATATTTTCAAGATTGACTGACGTTCATTTCTTAAAGTAATGATGGGCAATGTGCTGTCATTGAGTTGAGCTTTTCTTGCTGTATTATGGAATACTAATTTACTAAAACCAAAAATCTTGACATTCTACCAAAAAGAAATGCTTAAGATGGACCTACTTTGTCATAACACAACTGCTTAATATTAGGTGTTAATGAGAAAAGAAATTCCAAACTTTAATATTTATTATTTTTTCCTTTAAAATGATGTTGTTGTTTTTTTACTGATTTTTATTCATTTTCAGAAAAGTAAAATATATTTATACAGAAAGGAAAACAAGCAAACAAAAAACAACAAATATTGACTTTTAGTAATATTGCCAATAAGGCTATACACCAGAAATAATATGTTAAAATAATGATTTAATCATTGTGGTTCAACATTCTCCACCTTTAAATTTCAGTAAAGTTCTAAATATGACTTGTTGTGGGTGCATATATACATAAGCAAAGATAGTAGACATGTGCATTCATTTCGTAATGAAGGTACATTCACTAACATAACACGGATATTCATCTCATTTTAATGAGATGAATATCTGAAAGAATGAAAAACGGAATTTTAAGAAAATGAAAGAATAATGCAGAATTCAGCAGTTTTCATTCACTTCCTTTAAATAGTTCAGAATACTTCCCTAAGAGGGCCAGAGAGCTGCGCTACCCCGCTCCTCTTCTTCACAGAGTACTTGCCGCTCTAACAGGAGACTTATGGCAGCTGTCGAGGAGAAGGTGCTTTAGTGCAGCCCTGATATCTGCTATACTAAGCAACCTGTTAGCGAGTCCGGGGCTCTGTGAAGAAGAGGAGGGGATGAGTGAGGAGCGGGTTAATGAGGCTCTCCAGCATGCTTATGTAAATATTTTGGTTGCTACGGGTGAACTTTTTCACCTGTAGCAGTGGATCATGTGCATTTGTTTACCAAAAATGAATGTAAATGTCCCACAAATGGTCGGTATTCATTTAGTTTAAAACGAGACAAATACCAAACAGCACTGGTGCCGAAAATTTGAAATGCAAACTATTTTGAATATCCAGAAGGAAATATTCAGCTTTACCGACAATTTTGCCCATGGGCATGTCTAATAGATAGGAATCAACTTCACAATTTATATTTGATTACAAATCTAATGTAAATATACGCCTTTAGAACATGGGAACCCTTTATTTATGTGTGTCCAAACTTTTTACTGGTAGTATAAATATTTATTTAACCGGTTCTTATTAGTTTAGAGTTCTCAATGTATGCCAGTTGCTATGTAACAAGCACAGAGTGATGACGTTGGCTGCCTTGTTAAAGGGACAGTAAACCTTAAAAATAATGTTATATAATTCTGCACATAGTGCAGAATTATATAACATTATTTAAGTGCTATAGTTCTAAACGGCTTTTTTCTCTTCAAATAAGTAAAAATTACTGCGCTTTTACAGACCCGCTCTCTGCTCTCTGCTGAGCAGGTCTGTAATATTTAGTCAGCGCATCGGGCCAGCTGTATAGTCACAGCCCGGCCCGACCGCGCCATAGCACTAAGTGCAGCTCGCTCCTGTCACAGGAGCGAGCTGCACTTAATCTTATGGAGCGGTCGGGCCGGGCTGTGACTATACAGCTGGCCCGATGCGCTGACTAAATATTACAGACCCGCTCAGCAGAGAGCAGAGAGCGGGTCTGTAAAAGCGCCGTAATTTTTACTTATTTGAAGAGAAAAAAGCCGTTTAGAACTATAGCACTTAAATAATGTTATATAATTCTGCACTATGTGCAGAATTATATAACATTATTTTTAAGGTTTACTGTCCCTTTAAGTTCTAAGTATCTGGTCATGTGACCTGTGTACTTCAAAAGATATTACAGTGATCATTTATTGCGTTGTGGGAGTATGATTGCAATGATATTACAAATATGCATACCATGGTATTGTGGATTAGAGTAGATGAAACTCATATGATAAGCACTTATTAAATTATATGTACTAGAATATAAATAAACATACTAGGCTAGATTACAAGTGGAGCACCCCTGTCATCTAACACGGAGTGTGTTATCTTTTGTGCAATCTTGTGCAAAGAATGACTCAAATCTATTATTCTATGAGGAAAGTTAAATGTTTTAATCAAAGCATCTTAATGCAGCCAAAAGCATGCCCTATACTTTTTAAGGAGCGCTATTAGCTTGCTCATTGCACTTGTATTACTAGTAGTGGCTGCGCTAAAGTGCAATCCAGAATACCACTGTAAAATTTAGAACTTTTTAAGACCTAAAGAAAACTATTATTATAATTAATAGTATAGCACAGAACTACATTTAAAGTTGCAAACTTTGTTTATATTTTTAAATGTATTGTTAGGTGGTTAGTTGTGAACATGTGTGCATTTTGTGGAGCTGGGTCTGTCTATTTATCTATCTATCTATCTATCTATCTATCTATCTATCTATCTAACATTGATGACAGTAGATTTACTAGTGCCAGTGGTAGCGCACAAATTAAATACAACACTGCTTTTTATACGCTTGTAAGGGACTTTTCAAAGTGTGCATTTTTCATACAAGCTTGACATTAGTAATTGTTTGTAAATTATGGCTTTACATTTGTTCTTGTGAGATCATTTAGAAATCAGATATAGCCTTTTGGGGATTTGACCTCTGACACTAGGAGCACATATAAAAATTCATGAAGATTTTCTCTCTATAAAGAACAACAATATCTAGTTTTAAGAAGAAAAATTAAGTTCTTACAAACAATTTTTTTATAAATAAATAGCCAAAACAATATTGAAATCTGCCCAAATTTCTTTATAAATGTAAGTTTAATTAATTCTCACAATACTATTATGCATATCCAAGGAAGTTTTTTAGATGAATTAACCACTCTTTGGGCCCCATTTATTAATGGCCCGGTGGACAAGGTTCTCTGCTTGTGCAATGCCACCCCTGCCATCGCACACGCCAATGCGGGAGGATTTCACTCCGCCACACTTTTTAAAACTCTAAAGTAAACTAATATGATTATTAATAGTACAGAACAGAACTACATTAAGAACTCCACTACTTGTGCACTATAGACTAAGCACATCCTCAGCCACTCTGTGCCCCCATATTATCCTATTACGTAAGGGTTGCTCATCGTACTCTGAAATGCTGGGGCACCGAAGCTGCTTTTGCATATGAGTTTTTGAATCCAATCAATTAATTAGATGATATTATACTTGTTTTATTCTGGTCATTTGCAGGTGTGTCTTAAGGTTTGGCCATTGCAGTGGAAACTTGGATGTATATTAGGGGTAGAAGTAATAAATTATAACCCCTAATTTCCCCTTACTTACAAGAAAGCCATGTTTACCATACTAGTACCATTAGTTCAATGGCCTCTTCACCCACTTTTGCCTGGTGATGTCACCACCATCATGTATACTTTTGCCTTTATTCAAAGTTATGTTTGCATTACACCAACCAATAAGCCTCTGCTCTGAAAAATACACCCCAGAACAAGATCCAGTGGCGTCACTAGGGCTGGTGTCACCCGGTGCGGTAAGTTATGGTGTCACCCCCCCTCCCCAGAAAGCAGACACACACAAAAATACAGGCACACACACATACAAACACTCAAACACACTTAAAAACACACTCAGATTTACACACAAACACTCGGAAACACACTCAGACACACACAGAAAAATACTCTGACGACACACACACACACAAAAACACTCAGGCACACACACAAACACTTAGACACACACACAAAAACACTGAGACACACACACACACAAAAACACTCAGACACACACACAAAAACTCAGACACGCACACACAAAAACTCAGACACACACACATACAAAATATGTAAACTGCACTGCATTAATTATAAAGCTCATGTCTAGAGCTTCTCCCTGGCTCAGCAGAGCATCAAATGAAAGATAAACAGAGCACTCTAAAATAAATCACTGAAGAAAAGGTTTAGGCACGCAAACTATGAAAATTCTGCTCTCTGACTCTGTTCCAAGTCTGTCAGTGCACAGCCCCGGGCCGCGTGCCTATCGCTTCTTATGGCCAATCACCTATGCACTCTGCCCACCCCCAGACCCCTGCCCGCCCTCCCCTCCAACCTCTTCAGTGTTCACTTAGTGTACCATAACCGTACCGGTCTGGTGGGTATCATATGTGGCTCCTTCACTTTAGAGACAGTGTCAGACAGTCATGCGGTCAGGTGCCAGGCATCCCCCTCACGATTTCCCAGTTCCCTTTTAGAGAGACTGCACAGCAGTAAGTGACTCCACTGCTCCACACGTCACTGAGCAGTGAGCACAGATAGGCAGGCAGGTTTAGGCTAGCAGCGCAACTTCGCAAGCCCCACGGCATGCCCACAACATTCATAGTGAAATTGGGCAGGGGAGGAGCAAAGTACAAACAAGCAAAAGCAGCCGGGAAAACTATTTGTTGAAATTGCAGCGCTGGCTCATGGGGCAAAAAAATTAAGTGTCTACAACTTCCCCAGTCCCACTAATGTTCACAAATGCTGCCTCTCTAATAAAAAAATCTATGCATCTCTGCATTGTATTTCTTTGGAGGGTGTCACCCAGGTGCGGCCCGCACCCCCCTAGTGACGCCACTGACAAGATCTAGGTTTTCTAACGAGCAACACAGCCTTTGTTTTCCAAAAATGGCTGCAACCCACTGTAAGCAATGTGTTGTAGGCCATTCTTTCAGCCACTGGGTTAATATCATGCAGATCTTGAAAAGTAATTATTCATACTGTTCTTTCCTACCCCTTAAAAGCACATTAAACGACAATTGTGCTTTTCCTACATTGCCTAAAGAGTCCAAAAAAGTGGGATTCTGTAACTTGCAAATCAAATTGCTGGGTTTGGCAATTTCCAAACTTAGATACAGATTGTGCTTTTTGGCCAATCTAGGGAGCATGAGAAAAAAGCTCAATTTGTACACAAAATGTCCCATTAAAGTGATATAAAAAAACATATAAAAATTGAATTAAATGTTGAGGCGGAAAGGATTATCTGATTATAGATTGTAAGCATTGGACATCCAATATGTTATTCTTTTATTTTTAAGCTCTTTTGCAATATTTCATTCTGTTTGTTAATTTATGTTTTTTATGAAAATACACTGTTATGGTATGTTCATAATAAACAGAATTATTAAAGGGACAGTGTACTGTAAGATTGTTTTCCCCTTAATGTCTTTCCAATGACTGGCTGCTGAGTATAAAATGTATAGGCAATTGTTCTTTAGCTTTGTTTTTGTTATAAAATTGTAGAGTATGGCCAGTGGATTAAAAAGAAATTTACAAAATAACTGAAAATGAGCTATTTGTAAACAAGGTAATACACTCAGGCAAGTAAAATTGATAATTGGGAACAGATTTAAGGGGATAACATTTTACAGTAAACTGTCCCTTTAATTTTTGGCTTGGTCTATTATTGAATATTGGTTTGTGCCAGCAGTTAGAAATATATATTTATTGGTCATTTTCCGGGTCTATGGCAGACTAGAAAGTAGATTTAGTTAACCCTTGTACTAAGAAACATGTATACATATAAAATGGCCTGTCTGTTCTTGATTCTGTAGGATCAACTTGATCCTTACTTGGGCAAATGGAAAAAAAAAATCAGAGTTAGATTACAGTTAAAGCAGGAAAATAAAGAAATTGCATTTTTACTATATTTATTTATTTATTTATAAAATATTTTACCAGGAAGGATACATTGAGATTTCTCTCGTTTTCAAGTATGTCCTAGGTCCACAAAACATTGCATTGATGCAGTAGAGTACAATAAAATTCAAAAAACAATAATAATACACAATATATACAAAAATTTTACATAGAACAGGTAGGAAATATATAATCAACCATGACAGGTGCATTCTGTTTTGAGATATGTAGAGAGGGATCTCTTAAAGGATATTAGGCTTGGGGAAGGTTTGAAAGTGTGCGGGAGGTCATTCCATAACTGTGGTGCTCTGTAGGAAAAGGAGGATCGAGCTGCTTTCTGTTTGTATTGAGGCAAGCTAAATAATGTGTTTGTACTGGATCGGAGGTTATGGGAGGTGGGAATAGCTGGAGAGAGCATTCTGCTCAGGTAGGGTGGGAGCTTCCCAGAAAGGCTCTTAAACACAAGGCAGGAGAGATGGAGGGTGCGTCTGGATTCCAGCGACAGCCAGTTTAGTTCTTCTAGCATGTCACAATGGTGGGTCCTGTAGTTACATTGTAGCACAAAGCGGAAGAACGAGTTATACAATGTATTAAGTTTATTAAGGTGAGTTTGCGGTGCAGGTGCATATACTATGTCCCCAAAATCCATGATAGGCATCAGCATTTGCTGTACAATCTTTTCCTTTACTGTAGGGCTGAGGCAAGATATGTTTCTGTACAGGGCACCTAATTTTGCATAAAGTTTTGATGCAAGTTTTTCTATGTGGGGGCCAAAAGATAGATTAGGGTCTAACAACATACCCAAGTATTTGAAAGAGTGGACTGCAGTAAGCGTGCAATTGGATTTTGTTTTGATGCGTAGGTGGGAGTTTTGTAATTTGTGTAATTTAGGACCCGTTCCAAAGATCATTGTGACAGTTTTGTCAGTGTTTAGGAAGAGTTTGTTTTTTGAGATCCCCTTTTCTACCTCTGTGAACTGGTCTTGGAGCACTGCTTCAAGCTGCGGAAGATCAGATTTGTTTGCATAGATTACCGTGTCGTCTGCGTACATGTGTACAGTTGAAGATTTGCAGACATTAGGCAGATCATTTATAAATAATGTGAATAGTAGGGGGCCGAGAATGGAACCTTGGGGAACACCACATGTGACTGGGAGAGGGAGGGAGTCACTGTTAGAAATGGAGACATATTGTGATCGATCCGATACATATGATTGAAACCAGGTTAACGGACGATCAGCAATACCAGAGTTTTTTTAGTTTGAGCAGTAGTATGTCATGGTCCACTGTGTCAAAAGCCTTTGCGAAATCAAGGAAAATAGCTCCAGTTAGGTCTCCTTGTTCCATGCTAGTTTGGATGTCTTTGCAAACTTTTAGGAGGGCAGTTGTAGTGGAGTGATTTGGTCGAAAACCTGATTGATCAGGGGTCAGATAGTTAGAAAGTTGGTAATACTCGCATAATTGCGTATGGACGCATTTTTCTAAGATTTTTGATAATACTGGGAGCAATGATATAGGGTGATAGTTAGAAACCAAGGTTAACTCCCCACTTTTATGAATAGGCACTACTCTTGCAGAGTTTGGGTATATATCCAGACATCAAGGATTCATTAATTAGGGTTGTGACAGGCTTAGCAATTGCCGGCGCACTGAGCTTCAACAGCATTGCTGGGATTTGATCAGGTCCAGACTGGTTTTTCATTTTTAGATTATTAAGGTGTTTCTTAACGACATTGATGGGTACAGGTCTAAAATTGAACTTCTCTATATTGTGTCTTTGCTGTTTTAGTGGGGCCTGATCCACATTTGTAGTTTCAGGATGCGTGCCATTAATTAGTTTGTCAATTAGGGTGGTGGAGCATCCAACAAAATAATTGTTAAAGGCATTTGCTACTTCTAAGGGGAGTTGCAGGTTTTCGTTATCCATTTTGATAGTGGAGGGTTGGGAGTGGATTGGTGGATTTTGTAAGTTATTTATGAGTTTCCAAAACTTTCTAGGATTAGATATGTTATTATTCAGATTTTCATAGAAATATTGGGCCTTGGCCAATTTAGTTTGTTTAGTGCATATATTTCGCCATTGTCTATATACACAGTGATCGTTCATAGAGCCAGTATGCTTGAACTTTGACCACAATGAATCCCGAAATTATTACATTTGAATGAGGTCAGCTGTGATCCAGTTCAAGTGTGCTCCTTTTACTCTCACCTTACGCAGCGGGGCATGTAAATTCCAAACTTGTAGGAGTTCAGACTGAAAAAATTCAACGGCAGAGTCTAGATCTGGGATTAGGTTTAATCTGTGCCAGGGGAGGTTCTTGATGTCATTTAGAAATGATTGAATATTAAATTTTTTGAAGGACCTGGTGATTTTAATCTTGGGAGAGGATTTATTTGCCTTTATTTTGCGCACGCAGTACACTAAGCAGTGGTCACTGAAATTGTTAGGGAGAACACCTGCTTCCTGGATTCGGTCGGGAGAAGTGGAGAGAATCCAGTCAAGCAGGGTATGATTATGGCTTTTGATGTTTATGCGAGTTGGGGAGGAGATTAATTGCGTTAGCTGCAAAGATTTAAACAGCGAGCGACAACTGTTATTTTTTGGATTCAGCCAATCAATATTAAAATCTCCAAAAAACAAATTTTCACTTTTTGGGTTTTGAGCTAAGGATTCACTAATGAGCTGTGCTATGTCCGAAATGGAATGCACAGGGGAGCTAGGTGGGCGGTAGATTCCTGCAACAATGATTGATTTACATATATAACAACACATTTTATGAAGAATCACGTTTAAAGTATTGTCCCAAGGCACATAGGTGGTGTATTTTTCCAGTCCGGATTTCAAAGAGCATCTAAAGAAGATTTAAATGTTTATGTATTCTCTAGCACATTATTACTTGCTTGAAACCATCAAAGGTGTTGAATATTATATAAAAAATGATATAATAAATTACATTAGTGATTATATTATATTATTAAATTATGCAGTTTAATCACCAATCATTGACTGTACAGCAGACATTTAATAAAAAAAAGTTGGTAAAAATATAGGTATAGATTTATATTTTACCAAAACAATATATATATATATATATATATATATATATATATATATATATATATATATATATATATAGAGAGAGAGAGAGAGAGATAATCAAGAAGACACAAGGAAAAAAAGGGTGCCACATAGCGTAATCTTGTAAGGTTCAGATATGTGAAATTCAGAGAAGAAAAGGGCTCACACTTTATGATGGCACCAAAAACAATGGTGCAATAAGCGCAGGCTGGTACTCTTAGTCTTCAGCTAACTGGCACTCCGGTGACCTGCTTCCTGTATAAAGTGTAATGCAACAGGCTGTTTTCTGTATGCTGGTAATAAAGCAGGGGGTTCTACAAGAGATATACCCAAACCATGCATACAAAATGCGTATTATACCACCACTGCACAAAGAAATACTGGAGCTATCAACTCTGTAAAAGGATATTTATTTGCAACGCATTTCTCAGTCTGCTAACTGTTAAATCAGACATAACAAAACAACAGAGTTTGCATACTTTAAATAACAAGTGTGAACAAGTGATGCTGGATATTTAAAGTGTGAGTTCTTCTTTGAATTTCACATATTTGAACTTTACGAGATTACGCTATGTGGCGTCCCTTTTTACATTGTGTCTTCTAGAACAGTGGTTCTCAACCAAAGTGACCTCAAGGCCCGGTAAATTTTAGCTAGACATTTCCGGGGCCCAGTAGTTTATATATACAGGGAGTGCAGAATTATTAGGCAAGTTGTATTTTTGAGGATTAATTTTATTATTGAACAACAACCATGTTCTCAATGAACCCAAAAAACTCATTAATATCAAAGCTGAATATTTTTGGAAGTAGTTTTTAGTTTGTTTTTAGTTTTAGCTATTTTAGGGGGATATCTGTGTGTGCAGGTGACTATTACTGTGCATAATTATTAGGCAACTTAACAAAAAACAAATATATACCCATTTCAATTATTTATTTTTACCAGTGAAACCAATATAACATCTCAACATTCACAAATATACATTTCTGACATTCAAAAACAAAACAAAAACAAATCAGTGACCAATATAGCCACCTTTCTTTGCAAGGACACTCAAAAGCATGCCATCCATGGATTCTGTCAGTGTTTTGATCTGTTCACCATCAACATTGCGTGCAGCAGCAACCACAGCCTCCCAGACACTGTTCAGAGAGGTGTACTGTTTTCCCTCCTTGTAAATCTCACATTTGATGATGGACCACAGCTTCTCAATGGGGTTCAGATCAGGTGAACAAGGAGGCCATGTCATTAGATTTTCTTCTTTTATACCCTTTCTTGCCAGCCACGCTGTGGAGTACTTGGACGCGTGTGATGGAGCATTGTCCTGCATGAAAATCATGTTTTTCTTGAAGGATTCAGACTTCTTCCTGTACCACTGCTTGAAGAAGGTGTCTTCCAGAAACTGTCAGTAGGACTGGGAGTTGAGCTTGACTCCATCCTCAACCCGAAAAGGCCCCACAAGCTCATCTTTGATGATACCAGCCCAAACCAGTACTCCACCTCCACCTTGCTGGCGTCTGAGTCGGACTGGAGCTCTCTGCCCTTTACCAATCCAGCCACGGGCCCATCCATCTGGCCCATCAAGACTCACTCTCATTTCATCAGTCTATAAAACCTTAGAAAAATCAGTCTTGAGATATTTCTTGGCCCAGTCTTGACGTTTCAGCTTGTGTGTCTTGTTCAGTGGTGGTCGTCTTTCAGCCTTTCTTACCTTGGCCATGTCTCTGAGTATTGCACACCTTGTGCTTTTGGGCACTCCAGTGATGTTGCAGCTCTGAAATATGGCCAAACTGGTGGCAAGTGGCATCTTGGCAGCTGCACGCTTGACTTTTCTCAGTTCATGGGCAGTTATTTTGCGCCTTGGTTTTTCCACACGCTTCTTGCGACCCTGTTGACTATTTTGAATGAAACGCTTGATTGTTCGATGATCACGCTTCAGAAGCTTTGCAATTTTAAGAGTGCTGCATCCCTCTGCAAGATATCTCACTATTTTTTACTTTTCTGAGCCTGTCAAGTCCTTCTTTTGACCCATTTTGCCAAAGGAAAGGAAGTTGCCTAATAATTATGCACACCTGATATAGGGTGTTGATGTCATTAGACCACACCCCTTCTCATTACAGAGATGCACATCACCTAATATGCTTAATTGGTAGTACGCTTTCGAGCCTATACAGCTTGGAGTAAGACAACATGCATAAAAAGGATGATGTGGTCAAAATACTCATTTGCCTAATAATTCTGCACTCCCTGTATATATATATATATATATATATATATATATATATATATATATATATATATATATATATATATATATATATAGTGAGCAGCAGGGGCGGGCTGATCAGCCAGGCAAATAGGACCTGGACCGAGGGACCAGCAAGTAGGGGGGCCCACAAATGGTATCTCCACGGATCTTGGTGCATTCCTTAAGCTGGAGTTTTCCGTTGCCCTATCAGTAACTAAGCAAATAAGTGTGGGTTTAGTGGGGGCCCTGGCAGGGGTCTGTCGCTGTGAGGGCCATGGAGTGTGGGGTCTGGCCCTGGAGGTTGGGTGCCCTTTCTCTGGCCCTTAATGTTGGGGGTCCTGGCTCTGTAGGATGAGGGGCCTGTTGGGGGCAGAGTACCATGTACATTTGCATACCATTTAATACATTTTGGTCAGTGTGAGACAGTGTTCCTGGGGCCTTGATTGGTCTCAGTCTGCACCTGGTTTGCAGTGGGGTAAGAGTGTGCAGTGGGGGCATGACAGGTCAGGGCCCACCAGCAGGGCTATCATGGCCCGGTACTGGGCCACGGCCCGGCTGTTGAGAAACCAGGTTCTAGAATATCTACTATCATTGCCCATACGATTGGAAGTGGAGCATCCTGAGCGTGGAATCTTTTATCATTGGACTTTAATCCTTCTTTAATTGTTTTTATTGTATTATTTTTAATATTATTGTTTGGCGTCCCTATAATCTACTCATTAGTGGGTAGTTTAATTTTGTTCTACACATATACTGTATATAAACATGTATTTTAAAATAAATAGAACATATTCTGCTATGTGAAGAAAATTTGGAATTTGAAATATTAATATTTCATATCGGGTTAGCGCACTTGAGAAATCACGATTGCATTTGCATGTGAGTAAGGGTGATAGTTTTTTTTCCACTTTTTATTCTTCTTTATAGTCTATGGGGAAAAATGGTAACATGGTCTATTTTAAGTTTGTCTTTTTGCAGGTGCCAGGTTAGCGCTTGTGCAAAAACTTTTTATTTTCATCTTGTAATACACACGCTATTCAATGTGAGCAAAAAGCTTACTTATAGTGAATTTATCACTCGTAATCTAGCCCAAAGTCAGTTAAACGTTAATTTATCCTTAAAAAAGCAAACTTGTGGTTAAGTGAAACTGGCATTGGCTGAATTAGAAATTAGTTAAAGGGACATAAAACCCCAAAAATGTATTTCATGATTCAGATGGGAATACAATTTTAAACAACTTTCCAATTAACTTCTATTATTTAATTTGCTTCCTTCTCTTGTTAACCTTTGCTGAAATGTTTATCTAGGCAAGCTCAGGAGCAGCATAGAACCTAGGTTCTAGCTGTTGATTGGTGGCTGCATATATATGTATAATACAGATGTGTTCAGTTAGAAACCATTAGTGCATTGCTGCTCCTTCAACAAATTATACCAAGAGAATAAAACAAAGATAATAGAAGTAAATTAGAAAGTTGTTTAAAATTATATTCTCTATCTGAATCATGAAAGAAAAAAAAATGGGTGTCATGGTCCTTTAAGTTTAACCAACTACTCACTTTTTGCTGTCTTTGCACTGACCTCAAACAGTGCAGAGCCTGTAAAAACTAGCTTCAAATAAAACTGACTTCAAATAAAAAGTCATATTATTAAGGTTCTGGACAAATTTAAAAATAAAGATTTGATATAAAAATAAAGATGCCGTCATGGTGAATATATTGAAATCTAGTTATAAACAAATGATCATTTTAAATCATAATAATTATTTAATAAAATGTATACTAATGAGCTTGGTCAGTATACTTTACAGAAAAGGTGGCAACCCTACTTGATTTTTTTTTTAAATGATGTAAAATTTTAGTGCTGCTTTAGTTATTTATTTTTGCTATATTACTTTTTATTATTTGTGAAATGAGCATTTTATATCCAGTAACAATTGCCTTTTCTTCACAAGCACCTTATTCAATGTTGCTTTAGCTGAAAGGAATTGTGAGCAGATTTTTAGTGACTTACATCACACCTGTGGCCAGGATCCAAGCCAAGATCTAATTAATTTACTGACTTCAAAGAGCATGTAATCTGTATGACAAGTTCTGCATCCAGTGAATTCTTAAATAGATCTCTTACTGTTTTACTCAGTGTCATTATTTGACCACGGTACCTTTCATAATTAAGCTTGAAGCATGGTTATTAGTAGGCAGTAAGAGGTGCTATTGCAACAAACTATTGCAACTACTTCCAATTTATTTAATCCAATATTACTGTGTACAAAACAGAGTGCAAGGGAAATATTTAAACACATGTCCACATACATTTCCCTGTTATTTCCTGCTAGCAATTAAATATAAATACTATAATACATGTAGTCATATTATAATCTGTACTGGTAACGGAAACATGTTAGATCACTAATGTGTTGTCATCCAAAATATTTTTTTTTTTGTTAAAGGGACATTCTGGTCAAAATGTAAATACACATAGAGGAATTACATCTTTGAGTAGATACATATTTGTAATATACATGTATTGGCAAAAATGCTTCTAGTAAAAGTTATCACTGTTTTAGTGTTAGCATTTTTCTCTGCGCATGCATATGAAGCATAGCTAGATTTTCACAGTGAACCAGCATTTTAAATACTGCAGCTGCTCAGAGTTCCAGTGGAGCTGTTGAGTCACCAGATTATACAAGCACCTTAGGTTCTCTGAGCAAGTACTGTGTTTAAAATGCTGGTGCAGGGTGCATATTCAAATACACTGTTGAAACAGCTATAGCTTTTATTAGAATTTTTTTTGCTAATACATATATTTTACAAAAATGCTTGTATTCAAAACTGAAATGCATCCATGTGGATTACAATTTTGGCTGGAATGTCCCTTAGCTCATTAAAGGGACACTGAACCAAATTTTTTTTCTTTTGTGATTCAAATAGAGCATGCAATTTTTTTTTTTTTTTTTAAACTTTTATTTATATCCAGCAATGTATACAGAGAAAAGGCAAAATAAAAAACCATGTCTTGCGCCACGCAGGGCTTATACAGAAAGATAAAGATAACATGAAGTCAGACATAAAAAAAGTAATTGACAAAGTTATCCGTATTTCAGATAAATGAGTTATATACTCTGCTGGTTTTTTTCCCTTTTTTAAAGCTTTAATCCAATACTCTCAGTCGTCATGACCTCCATGACGTCATCTATATTTACATAACAAAAACAAACAAAAAAAAAAAAAAGAAAAAAAAAAAAAAAAAAAAAAAAAAATAGAAAACAGAGCAAGGGAAAGAAAAGAAGAAGAAAAAAAAACCCCAGAAAAAGGGAGAAAATATCGATTACTCTCTACCCCCCCTCTCCAGTTACCAAATGCCAAGAAGGACTATTTCTGAGTTTTTAAATGGGAAAATCAAGTAATCAATTTCCCTTTCATGAAATGTTTTTATAAAGGCTGCCCATTTATTAAAGAAATGTTTTATATCTGATTCCTTGTCAATGTTTGTGTCTTTCTGTTCTAGTACGCATTGTTTTTTTAAGTAGTTCTTAACTTCGGTAATAGTCGGCAATGTTCTCATTTTCCATTTTTTACAGATTAAATATCTAGATGCTAAGATAGAGAGATTTACTAACTTTTCATTCCTCTGGTAACTATTTTCTGTATTCAAACATAATATGATTCGGTATAGTGATAGAGTGATTGTCTCGATTTTCAAGACAGTTCTAAGCCAGTATTCTAACTTGTTCCAGAACCTTCTAATTTTAGGACATTTCCAAAACATATGTACCAGATCTGCCGCAGGATAAGAGCATTTTGGACATTTATTAAATTGTTGATTGTGCACTCTGAGGCCTTTCTCCGGGGTGAAATAGGCCCCGTGAAGGAGCTTAAGATGTGCCTCTCGCCAGGTGGCTGACAGGGTGGTGGATGATACTTTGTTAATTGATAACTGAAGAGTTTTTGGTTCTATGTTACTCTGGAATATTAGGGAGGACCATACCACTGCCATCTTGTCCAGAGTGGGGGCACCCTGATTAGCGCTGAGTATACGATAGCACAGGGTAATAGATGTGTATCCATTTTTAACTAAAGTTAACCAGCTTTCCAGTTTACCTAGCGCCCAAGACCAGCCCGCCTCTTTAGTTAATTCGGCGATATAATGTCTTATTTGCAGATATGCAAAAAAATCTTTATTAAGAAGATTAAATTCATTCTTCAGTTCTTCAAAGGTTTTAGTATATTTTCTATCGCTGTCAATTAATTGGGATATCCTGACAAGGCCGTTATTGTGCCATCGATTAAAGACTGCTGAATTTATACCTGCTTGGAACTGTGGATTCCCTGTCAAAGGAAAATAATTTGAAACCGTAGTGTTTATTGCCAAGGCTTTGGTTGTTTTCCACCAAGCCTTGATTGGGTTATATATGGTTTTAAGTTTCTTGATCTCTGCTGGGAGCTTCTTTGGTTGGCAGTGAATCATGGTTGATGGAAGGTATGGTTCGCAGACATTCCTTTCTAACTCATTGTTAAGGATATAATTCTTAGTAAAGATCCAATCCGTAATTATTCGTGTTAAGAAGCTAAGGTTATAGAATCTAATAAATCCCTTGGTGCAGTAAGTTTGGCAAGGGATATCTTAGATCTTCTCCCTTGCCATAAAAATTGTCTAAGCATGGTATTAAAGAAGCGAATGTCTTTCTCTGATAAGATTAGCGGGACGTTCTGCAGAATATAGAGAATTTTAGGAAGAAGAATCATTTTGAATAACTCTGATCGGCCAGATATGGATAGAGGCAGGTGCTGCCAATTTTTTAATTTCTCCTTAAAGCTAGTTAATATGGGCGCAATATTGAGTTTATATAGGTCTTTTAAATCAATTGGTATGTGGATCCCGAGATATTTAAAGGATTCATGGACCACCCTAAATGGAGTGTTTAAAATGGAACTATTATTTCTCCTCAGCCAGAGAATCTCAGACTTTGTTTTATTTACTTTGTATCCTGAAAATAGACCGAAGTGATCGGTTAATTGGAGAAATTTTGGTATGGTAAGCTTTGTATTGGAGAGATAGATTAAAAGATCATCTGCATATAGTCCCATTTTTATTTCATAATTCCGAATTTTTATACCTTCTAAAGATGCTCTTATCATAATGGCCAGGGGTTCAATGGCTATATCGAAAAGAAGCGGAGAGAGAGGGCATCCCTGGCGCGTCCCCCTGCCCATTGTAATCGGAGGAGAATTAATATTATTTATTATTAATCTCGTATGGGATTGTTTATGTAGATTTTCTAGGAAATTGGAGAAATTTCCTGTAATCCCAAATTTTGTTAAAGATGTTATTATATGGTTAAAAATAACCGAGTCAAACGCCTTTTCTGCGTCGATTGACAGGATAGCTAAATCAGGGATGCCCTCTCTCTCCACCTCAGAAGAGGGAGGGTTCTGGGTATAGTCTAGAGTGACAAGAAGTTCTCTAATTTTTGCAGCAGAGTTTCGGTTATTAAGAAAGCCAGCTTGATCCGCGTGAATTATTTTTGTTAAGATATTCTGTAGTCTGTTCGCTAAGATAGATGTCATGATTTTGTAATCAGAATTTAGGAGGGCAATGGGTCTATATGACTCTTTTTGAGATGGATCCTTCCCTCCTTTTAAAATCAGGGTCGTAAATGAGGAAGAGAAGGAAGGTGAGGCCGATTTGCCGTTAATGTACATCTCGTTAAAGAGATTGCTCAGGTGAGGTGTTATTTGAGCTGATAGAATTTTGAAAAATTCATTTGGGAGTCCATCCGGATCTGCTGCCTTATTAAGGGAAAGGTTGGAGATTACTTTCTCTATCTCTTCTATTAAAATGGGGGAGTTAAGACTGGATGTCTCTTCGTCCGAGGCTGATGGATAAGTGATTTTACTCCAGAATTCTGATGCTTTCACAGCATCATAGCCTCTGCATGTATATATGTCACGAAAGTATTCTATAAATATACCCGCTATATCTTCTGGGTTCGTTACCTGTTTTCCATTATGAGTTAGTTAAAAATGAAGGAAAAAAACCACTGATAGAAAAACTAATTTGGCTAGCATTTTTCCGGATTTATTGCCAAATCTATAAAGTTTGGCTTGAAACCTAAGTTCTCTATGGGTTTCTTGGGTCATTGCAAAAGTGTCTCTAATGCTTTTGGCACGAATATATTTCGCCCAGTTTAAAGGGTTTTTTTCAAGTAAAAAACAGTTATATGAATTGATCAGGGAATTATTCATCTCCCTCTCTCTTAACTTTACCTTTTTGGATAGGATGGCAGAATAGGCGATAATTTCACCTCTAAGAACTGCTTTCGCAGTCTCCCAGAATATATCGGGGCGCTGTATATATTCTTTGTTAAAATTAACATATTCGGCAAATTTATCCCTCATCCATTTTTTAAATTTTAGGTCTGTAGTTAGATGATAAGGAAAGAAAAATCGTGAGGTATTAGTATTAAATTGATCAAGATAAAGTTCAAGAGTAATGGGTCCGTGGTCAGAAAGAAGGATTGGCATTAATCCTGCTTTTACTTTTGTTATTGCTATACGTTCATCAATTAGGAATAAATCAATCCTAGAGAGGGTTTTATGAGCTTTTGAGAGGCAGGTGTAGTCTTGGGCGCCAGGGTTCTGGACTCTCCAGATGTCACGTAATGCTAAGTTGTGCTTAATTTTGTTGAATATTTTGGAGTCTAGATTATCTTTTTTCTGTTTTAACTGTTTGACATTGTTTCTAAGTCTGTCTAGGGGACAATGTGGTGCCATATTGAAATCACCTCCTAAGATCAAGTGTCCTTCAGTGGTTAATAAGAGTTTTGACTGGATTAGGTTCCAGAACTCTGGGTCGGAGGTATTTGGTCCATATATGTTACATATTGTATAAGTTATCTGTGCGATCCGCAGCTTTACCAGAATGTATCTCCCCCCGGGATCAGCCTCAGAGTGCAATATCTCTACTTTGGCTTTTTTTCCAATCAGTATAGCCACACCTTTCTTTTTTCCAACACTCGGTGCTGCAAGGACCTCTTTGACCCATTGCGCCTTTAGTTTTAGAGATTCTTCTGAATTTAGGTGGGTTTCTTGTAAGAGACCGATGTCGGTTTGGGCCTTCCGCAGGTGGGTAAGTATCGCCTTTCGTTTAATGGGAGTCGAGATGCCTCCCACATTCCATGATACTATTTTTAGTTTATTAATCCCTTGTGTCATCTAGATTGTGGAGAGGGGGGGGAGAGGGTCGAGAGAAAAAAAAAAAAAAAAAAAAAGGAGCACATACATACAGTAGACAAAGACCACCCTATCCCAAGGGGGTTCCCTAATCACAAGGCCTAATTTCTCAATGTATAGCGAAGTCATTTTTTAGTGAGGTTGTGGGTTCATAGTTTTGAAAAAATTTTCAGCCAACTGGGCATCTTCAAATATATGTGTTGTATTATTAACTACAAGTCTGAGTTTGGAGGGATAAATTATAGTGGCATGGTGACCATCCTGTATGAATTTGGTGCAAATTGGGGCCAACTCTCTTCTCTTGGAAGCTGTGTATGCAGAGAAAATTAAAATCTTAGCATTTTCTATGTAGATGGGCTGGTTTTTCCGAAAATATTGTAATATCATGTTTTTGTCCTGAAAGTTAAGTAGTCTTGCAATAACCGGTCTAGGACGATTGCCGTTTTTGTTACCTGAACGAGGGGTGCCTAACCTATGGGCTCTCTCCACCAGAATTGAATGATAGGTTGGAGGAATTTTAAGGGCCTTTGTGAGTGTGTCTGAGATAAAGCAACATAGGTCATCGAATTGTTTGTCTTCTGGAAGACCAATTATCCGAATGTTATTTCTTCTGGAGCGGTTTTCCAGATCCTCCAGCCTATCATAAATTTTTTGAGTATTATTGCTCAAACTTTCTAGTTTAGAGCTGTGCCCTAATGTTAGATCTTCTAGATCTGACACTCGCTGCTCCATTTCTTGCAGCCTGCTGGAGAATTGTCTAATCTCTTGGGTGAGTGAGGAAATGTCCTGCCTAATCTCTGCCCTAAGAACATCAAATTTAGGTGTAAGTGCTTCTGTAATGCTTGCAACCAGACTCTGTGGGGTAGAGAGTTCCGGCATCGCTATTGTATGGGCTAAAGTTGATTGTGCTTCAGTGATAGAATCCTGAGTGTTTTTAGGTTTCCTGTCCCTTTGTCTAGCTGCCATGATTGGAGAGGGTGTCTTAGATGCAATAGATACAAATTTATCCATAAGCCACGTGTCTAATTGTGATAGTGACGGGGGAGGGTGTTAGTGAAGGGCACTTCCAAAAGGAGTGGAGGGGGAAAACCAAAGGGGATTGAGTGGAGGTGTGTTCCTATATGAGATTGATCCGGAGAAGTGACAGAGTGTGAGGGCGCGGTGAGGTGAGGAGTAGTGGGAGAAAGTTGTGTTTCAAGAAGCAGTATTTGTGATCAAGGATAGTAGGTGAATAAGTGAGGTGTCGTGTGTTTAAGCTAGTTTAAGGTGGCTAATGTGGAGTTCTGTGAAGGATCAGTTTAGTCTAATTACCAAAGTAAGTGATAGGGTGTTAGTGCGGGTGACGCTGGGGTGTTTGTGATTTTGGCAGAGTAGCAATTATGTGTGATTAATGAAAGTTACAAATAATAGGATTCTACAAAGTGCTCTGTCCCTAATGTTATAGCCAAAACAGACAATTACATAATTCTTTGATATGAGAGTAAGGGGATTTTAAACAAATGCTCACTTCCTCTCTGATGAGGGGTTTCTTATCTGCTAAGGAATGGCAGTATAGGTTAGTAACTCCCTATATAAATTAATTCTAGAGGTCAGCACTAAATTATTTTAACAAATACTCTGGTTATAGTTTTCTTATAGAAATAGTCAAGTTTTCTGTGTGTTTGAATTTTATAGTTTTGGCTACAGAAAGATACAGGTGAAAAGACCAGGGATTTTCAATTAAGCTAGCCCACAAGTAATATGAAAAACATTATAACAAATGTTTGTTAAACAGTAGCATTTCTATGATAAATTTTGAAGTTTTGAGATTTACAAACAATGGTCTAATGGATAACAGTACTGTATAGGTAACCAAGGTAGATAATAGTTATTCGCTCTCTTAGTGATGTCAGAGACTATGAGAAGTTTTGGAGAGAAAAGCGTTTAGAGAGTTGTATTCATAATGTGTGAGATAAACAGAATCAAAAATGGAGACAGTGTGGTATCGTCTTAGAGTAATGTACTGATCCTATCTAAGGAGTATTATTTTACTTGTGTAATTCTATGTGTACCAATATCATTAATTGGTAGTAGTACAGGGCTAATAATATATTGGCCAAGCAGCTTTTTATAGGCCTGTATAGTGCTAGGGTAATAGTTACTTGTTTGTAGGCATAGGTGTGGCCCCTTTATTAGTAATAATAGGCCAGTGTTGCTGAATAGGACTCAGGCTCAGCATACATTTAAGATCCTATATAGTGACAATCTAGTAATGTAGTCATGTTGTTCATAGGAATTTATAAAAGGATCTAGAGCTATAGCCTTATGTTATAATAGAGAAACAGCAAAATTATAATACTCATATAAAATTATAAGTGCAGTATCAATATAGTTATATTAAAGCATTTCTCAAGGTGATTTCTTTTTTTTTTTTTTTGTGTTTAAGGAGCACAAAGAGAGACGGGAGTCATACATATTATGTCCATAAATCTAAATTCTGTACATTTTTTAACAGATATAATAAAGTCCCAGGTTGAATACTTGGTAATTTGCGGTTCAGTGTTATTTTCCCTTTGTTTTCTTTCCTTCTTTTCTGTTTCCCTTCACTTACTTTTGCCCAAAGTCTTGTCATAGAAGGTGTTAGCAGCCGGCCTTGGGGTATTAACCTAAGTAAGAAGGTTTTTTTCTCTCCCTTTCCTTTTTCTTCCCTTTTTCCCTTTCTTTAAAGGGTACAGAGCCAATACAGTTCAAGCAAGTGCATTAATGGCAGTTTACTTGTAATATACAATTAACATGCAGAGAGGTTGTATTCGGGAGACAAACAGAAGCAAGAGGACACATGAATGAGTCAGTTAGATACTTTACCGGCCCCTGGCCATAGATAAGGGATGTCCGTGGAGATTTCCTTGAGAGACCGGTCTCCCCCTACACGCAGCACCGGTGGGAGGGGGAGCACTCAGTCGGCTGAGGTAGGTAAGGAAGTTCCGGAGACCACTGCACGCCAGAACCAGTCCGGAGAGACTGCAGGAGAAGTCGCCGCGACTCAAGACAGGACCAGCAGCGCAGCAGATGGACGTGACCCGGGCCCCTCACGCAGCACCGGTGGGAGGGGACGTCCGGGCCAATGGGGAGCAGCGCCCCGGGGATCCCTGCGCCTCCTCACTATCCCGTCGTCAGGGACGCCGCGGCTCGATGCATCCGGTGTGCCGCACTCACCCACGGTCCTCCAGGCGGCCAGGGACTCCCACCTCAGAGCCAGGTAAGAGTGCAGGGGCAAAAGGAAGAGCTGCACCAGAGACCAATGCCCGGATAAGCTGTTAGGTTCAGCTCCACTGCCACAGATTGTTAAGAGGGATAAGAGTAGGTTAAAGTCCCAGGTGGCTGAGGTCCCCGGTGTTAGGCATGTCTTGTTTTATGTCTAGGCAGGTGAAGGCATTCTGCACTTAGAGCTGGTAGGGCTTTCTACGTGCACCACTGTCAGAAAAAAGGTGATTGGGGCAGTAGCGGCGTTAAGTCTGGACAGCAGGCAGAGAGTCGTCCTCTTTATTTTTTGTCCTCCTTCCCAGCTTTCTGCTAAGGTATAGCGATTTTAATTAAATCTCTGCTGGAAAATGGTAGGAGAGATTAGGTCCTTGTATGGCTGCTACGTGCAGCAAAGTGCAATGGAGTGGCACCAGAGGGGATTCCGGTAGCGGTAGTTCTGGCTAATGCAAGCCGCCCAGGGTCCCAGGGCTTGGGCGCAGAGTTCCCGCCAGTGAGCTTGCAGGAGAGGTGAGCCGGAGCAGGTGTCTCACATGACCATTCACC
This sequence comes from Bombina bombina, assembly GCF_027579735.1. Lineage (NCBI taxonomy): Eukaryota > Metazoa > Chordata > Amphibia > Anura > Bombinatoridae > Bombina > Bombina bombina. The sequence continues at coordinate 1,015,154,931 of NC_069504.1, read as the reverse complement.
TGGGCTCCTCCTCCGGAAATCCTAGAGCATGCAATTTTAAGCAACTTTCTAATTTACTCCTATTATCAATTTTACTTCATTCTCTTGCTATCTTTATTTGAAAAAAGAAGGCATCTAAGCTTTTTGTTATTAGTTCAGAACTCTGGACAGCACTTTTTTTATTGGCGGATTAATTTATCCACCAATCAGCAAGAACAACCAAGGTTGTTCACCAAAAACGGGCCGGCATCTAAACTTACATTCTTGCATTTCAAATAAAGATACCAAGAGAATAAAGAAAATTTGATAATAGGAGTAAATTAGAAAGTTGCTGAAAATGTCATGCTCTATCTGAATCACAAAATAAATAATTTGGGTTCAGTGTCCCTTTAATATAAAAAATACATAAGCATGTATTGTAAAATAAAATTTGATGTAATGCATTTTTGTTAAGAAAAACATTGGCAGATAAGAGCAAGATCTGCTTCTGAAAAGTGTTTAGTTTCAGAAAAATCTAATGCATATGACAGGCGTTAATTCATTTTGTTACAATATTGGTCCTTACTATATCCATTAGAAGTCTATTCCATTAATCCTGTTCTCTCAATTATCCCCAATCCTATGGGAATGTCATGGGTCTAGAGTTTTGGCCTGCTTCCTGTCTGCAGCTTCTTGGCCAGGGCAAATGTCACGGTTTTCAGTGACTGCCCCTGCTAAGCCCAGAATACCCCCCCAACTCATGAGGTACCTAAGCCCCACTAACAACATGATCACAAACCCCCCAATGGCCCTGTCCGCACAATGCTGGTGAGCCACAGCCCACAATCCCCCTAACCTCTCCACCATGGAATATTTTGGGAGATCTGATGAATCAATCACCTTTTCTGTAAAGAAATCTGCTACCCTGCAACACTATTATGACACTTTGTTCTGGTTTTGTTCTTTTTCCAAAAAAAAAGGCTTTTGTCCTCAGATTTACTAAATTCCTTAACTTACCTGAATACTTAAACAAGTGTATAGGATAAATTTGTATTTCAATATTTAAAATGTAAAAAAAAAAATGTGCATTTGAAAAATATTAAATAAAAACCAGTAATTTATTTTTCTTTTTGAAAGGGATAGATATGGAACAGAAGAATAGCTACTTTGACCCTTTAAAGAGATATAAAGCATATCAAGTAAAGGGGAAAACAATTTACTATTTCAAATTGTGTAGATTGCTTCTGTGTTTATTCTATGTGCAGGAGTAAATTTAAATACCAATGGCCAGAGATTACAAGTGGAGCACTAACAGTTACATGCGAGGGAAAAGGGGTTTATCGCGGGTGTTTGCACATGTCGAGTTTTTCATCATATTACAAGTTGAAAGTAAATGCGATCACTTGAGCGCAATTTAATTTAACGTTCGTCTTAATAGCATGTCCTCAGAGCTCTGGTTAATAGTGTTGCGAAACAAAAAAGTATCACAAAACACATCAAAAATACATTACTAATTACAGCTGTCTAATAAAAAATATAAAAAAAAATATTGCACAAAAAAGGGCTCAAAGATATGAGGTCTCAGGTTTAAGAAAAAAAAGTCTGCAAAGGGCTTTAACATAGACATACAAATATATGTATAGACTAGGCGATAAGTTTGCCCAGAGGGCAGTCTATTTAAATTTACTGAAAAAATTAACGAAATTATCAAAAATAAAAAAATTAAACCTAATCTAATACCCCTATAAAAATAACTCAACCCAAAATAAAAAGCACCCCCTAATCTAACAATAAACTACAAATAGCCCTTAAAAGGGCCTTGTGTAGGGCATTGCCCCAAGTTAAACAGCTCTTTTACCTAAAAAATAAAAAAGTACCCCCTAAAAGTAACCCCCCCACCCACACAACCCCCCAAAATAAAGAAACCTAAGTGTAATAAACCTAAGCTACCCATTGCCCTCTAAAGGGGCATTTGTATGGGCATTGCCCTTAAAAGGGAAATCATCCCTTTTGCTGCCCATTAAAACAATTAAAAAATCTTTAATCTAAAAAAAAAACCACCCCAAAAAATAAAATAAAACCTAAGTCTAACCCCCAAAATAGGTACTCACAGTTCCTGAAATCCGGCGGTGAAGGTCTTCTTCCAGGCGGCGACATCTTAATCTCAGTAGATCTCATCGTAGTGGCTGATTTTAAAATTTAAGCCAATAGCAATGCAAGGTATCCCAATATAAATGGGGTACCTTGCATTAAATCTTAAGTGTGCAAGTGCGACTGCATAAAGAGGAACCTCCACGCCAATGCTGCTCCGCAATCGCCGGTGCTCTGCTCCACCTTCGCTCCGGATAAAGAAAGATGTCCCCGCACTGGATGAAGATGTCGCCGCCTGCAAGAAGACCTTCCCTGCCGGACTTCAGGAACTGTGAGTACCTATTTCGGGGTTAGACTTAGGTTTTTTTTTATTTTTTGTGGGGTTTTTTTTAATTTTTTTAATGGGCAGCATGCAAATGCCCCTTTAGAGGCAATGGGTAGCATAGTCTTTTTTAGACTTAGGTTTTTTATTTTGGTGGGTTGTGTGGGTGGGGGCCTGGGGGGTAGTTTTAAAGGGTAATTGGTACTTTATTTAGGTAAAAGAGCTGATCGCTTTAGGGCAATGCCCTACAAAAAGGTCTTTGGTAGTTTAAAAGGCCATTGGTAGTTTAGTGTTAGTGGGGGTTTTTAAGATTAGGGCTTTTTTATTTTCATGGGCAGCAAAAGAGCTGATTGCACTTTTAAGGGCAATGCCCATACAAATGTCCCTTAAGGGGCAATGGGTAGCTTAGTTTTTTTTTAGCCTTAGGTTTTTTTATTTTGTGGGGTTGGTTGGGTGGGGGGTTTAACTGTAAGGGGTACTTTGTATTTTTGTTAGGTAAAAGAGCTGTTTAACTTAGGACAATGTCCTACAAAAGACCCTTTTAAGGTCTATTGGTAGATTAGTTTTAGATTAGGGGTGTTTTTTTTATAGGGGTATTAGTTTAGGTTTAAAAAAAAATATTTTGGATAATTACGTTTATTTTTTTCTGTAATTTTAGAATTTTTATTTTTTGTAATTTTAGTTTGTTTTTTGTAATGTTAGATTTTTTAAATTTTTGTAATAGTGTTTTGGGTTACTTTATGGGGTTTTAGGTTAGTTGGCTTACGGCTAGATTTAGAGTTTGGCGTTAGCCGTCAAAACCAGCGTTAGAGGCTCCTAACGCTGGTTTTGGGCTACTGCTGGTATTTAGAGTCAGTCATTAAAGGGTCTAACGCTCACTTTGCAGCCGCGACTTTTCCATACTGCAGATCCCCCTACGCCAATTGCGTATCCTATCTTTTCAATGGGATCTTTCTAACGCTGGTATTTAGAGTCGTGGCTGAAGTGAGCGTTAGAAATCTAACGACAAAACTCCAGCCGCAGAAAAAAAACAGGAGTTAAGAGCTTTTTGGGCTAACGCCGGTTCATAAAGCTCTTAACTACTGTGCTCTAAAGTACACTAACACCCATAAACTACCTATGTACCCCTAAACCGAGGTCCCCCCACATCGCCGCCACTATAATACATTTTTTTAACCCCTAATCTGCCGACCGCACACCGCCGCCACCTACGTTATCCCTATGTACCCCTAATCTGCTGCCCCTAACACCGCCGACCCCTATATTATATTTATTAACCCCTAATCTGCCCCCCTCAACGTCGCCGACACCTACCTACACTTATTAACCCCTAATCTGCTGACCGGACCACACCGCTACTCTAATAAATGTATTAACCCCTAAAGCTAAGTCTAACCCTAACACTAACACCCCCCTAAGTTAAATATAATTTAAATCTAACGAAATAAATTAACTCTTATTAAATAAATTATTCCTATTTAAAGCCCTACCCTATTCTAAAATTAAAATAGAAAAGCTCTTTTACCTTACCAGCCCTTAAAAGGGCCATTTGCGGGGCATGCCCCAAAGAATTCAGCTCTTTTGCCTGGAGAAAAAAAACATACAATACCCCCCCAACATTACAACCCACCACCCACATACCCCTAATCTAACCCAAACCCCCCTTAAATAAACCTAACACTAAGCCCCTTAAGATCTTCCTACCTTATCTTCACCACACCGGGTATCACATCGATCCGTCCTGGCTCCGATGTCTTGATCCAAGCCCAAGCGGGGGGCTGAAGACATCCATCCTCCGGCTGAAGTCTTGATCCAAGCGGGCAGAAGAGGACATCCGGACCGGCAAACATCTTCATCCAAGCCGCATCTTCTATGTTCTTCCATCCGATGACGACCGGCTCCATCTTGAAGACCTCCAGCGCGGATCCATCCTTTTCTTCCGACGACTAGACGACGAATGAAGGTTCCTTTAAGGGACGTCATCCAAGATGGCGTTCCTCGAATTCCGATTGGCTGATAGGATTCTATCAGCCAATCGGAATTAAGGTAGGAAAATTCTGATTGGCTGATGGAATCAGCCAATCAGAATCAAGTTCAATCCGATTGGCTGATCCGATCAGCCAATCAGATTGAGCTCGCATTCTATTGGCTGATCGGAACAGCCAATAGAATGCGAGCTCAATCTGATTGGCTGATCGGATCAGCCAATCGGATTGAACTTGAATCTGATTGGCTGAGTCCATCAGCCAATCAGAATTTTCCTACCTTAATTCCGATTGGCTGATAGAATCCTATCAGCCAATCGGAATTTGAGGGACGCCATCTTGGATGACGTCCCTTAAAGGAACCTTCATTCGTCTAGTCGTCGGAAGAAAAGGATGGATCCGCGCTGGAGGTCTTCAAGATGGAGCCGGTCGTCATCGGATGGAAGAACATAGAAGATGCGGCTTGGATGAAGATGTTTGCCGGTCCGGATGTCCTCTTCTGCCCGCTTGGATCAAGACTTCAACCGGAGGATGGATGTCTTCAGCCCCCCGCTTGGGCTTGGATCAAGACATCGGAGCCAGGACGGATCGGTGTGATACCAGGTGTGGTGAAGATAAGGTAGGAAGATCTTCAGGGGCTTAGTGTTAGGTTTATTTAAGGGGGGTTTGGGTTAGATTAGGGGTATGTGGGTGGTGGGTTGTAATGTTGGGGGGGGGGTATTGTATGTTTTTTTTCTGCAGGCAAAAGAGCTGAATTGTTTGGTGCATGCCCCGCAAATGGCCCTTTTAAGGGCTGGTAAGGTAAAAGAGCTTTTCTATTTTAATTTTAAAATAGGGTAGGGCATTTTTTTATTTTGGGGGTCTTTGTTATTTTATTAGGGGGCTTAGAGTAGGTGTAATTATTAAAATTGTTGTAATATTTTTCTAATGTTTGTAAATATTTTTTTATTTTTTGTAACTTAGTTCTTTTTTATTTTTTGTACTTTAGTTAGTTTATTTAATTGTATTTATTTGTAGGTATTTTATTTAATTAATTTATTGATAGTGTAGTGTTAGGTTTAATTGTAGATAATTGTAGGTATTTTATTTAATTCATTTATTGCTAGTGTAGTGTTAGGTTTAATTGTAACTTAGGTTAGGATTTATTTTAAGGTAATTTTGTAATTATTTTAACTAGGTAGCTATTAAATAGTTATTAACTATTTAATAGCTATTGTACCTGGTTAAAATAAATACAAAGTTTCCTGTAAAATAAATATTAATCCTAAAATAGCTACAATATAATTATAATTTATATTGTAGATATATTAGGGTTTATTTTACAGGTAAGTATTTAGCTTTAAATAGGAATAATTTATTTAATAAGAGTTAATTTATTTCATTAGATTTAAATTATATTTAACTTAGGGGGGTGTTAGTGTTAGGGTTAGACTTAGCTTTAGGGGTTAATACATTTATTATAGTAGCGGCAAGGTCCGATCGGCAGATTAGGGGTTAATAATTGTAGGTAGGTGGCGGTGACGTTGGGGGCGGCAGATTAGGGGTTAATAAATATAATATAGGGGTCGGCGATGTTAGGGGCAGCAGATTAGGGGTACATAGGGATAATGTAGGTTGCAGCGGTGTACGGAGCGGCAGATTAGGGGTTAATAATAAAATGCAGGGGTCAGCAATAGCGGGGGCGTCTGATTAGGGGTTAATAAGTGTAAGGCTAGGGGTGTTTAGACTCGGGGTACATGTTAGGGTGTTAGGTGCAGACTTAGGAAGTGTTTCCCCATAGGAAACAATGGGGCTGCGTTAGGAGCTGAACGCTGCTTTTTTGCAGGTGTTAGGTTTTTTTTCAGCTCAAACTGCCCCATTGTTTCCTATGGGGGAATCGTGCACGAGCACGTTTTTGAAGCTGGCCGCGTCCGTAAGCACCGCTGGTATTGAGAGTTGCAGTGGCTGTAAATTATGCTCTACGCTCCCTTTTTGGAGCCTAACGCACTGAAAACCCAGCCATTCTGTGAACTCTAAATACCAGCGGTATTTAAAAGGTGCGGGGGGAAAAAAGCATGCGTTAGCTAAGCGGGTCGTTACCGACAAAACTCTAAATCTAGTTGGCGGTTTAGGGGTTAATATTGTAATTAGATAGTTGGCGTTGTGGAGGTTTTTGCGGCTTAGAGGTTAAAAGTGTAATTAGTTAGTTTGTGTTATGTGGGTTTGGCGGTTTAAGAGTTAATATCTTAACTACTTTATTATTTTGCAATGTGGGGGTTGGCGGTTAAGTGGTACATTTTCCGCATGCTTTAGGTGTTTGTTAATATTTCAAGCGGGCGGTTAGGTTTTTATTGTTAATACTTCGTGCGGGAGGTTAGTTTTTTTGTTGTTAATACTTCGTGTGGGCGGTTAGGTGTTTTTTGTTAGTACTTTGTGCGGGCTGTTAGTTTTTTTTGTTAATACTTCGTGCGGGTGATTAGGTGGTTTTTGTTAATACTTCATGCGGGTACATATTTTACATTCACTTACAGGATACTGTCCTTTTTATTCCTAAATACATATTTCTATATATACTGTATGTGTATATACAGTACCTATACCTGCATTTTTATATGTGAAGAACATAGGAATGTAAAATATGAGTTTTGCGCATCAAATGTCTCAATTTTGATCTTAGCGTTGTTGGGCTAGAGCACATGAGAACTTAGGATTCTTAAAGGGCATTATTGAAATATTACATATAAAATATTATGAAAAATTAATGTTAGTTATAACAAATTATTAAATATGCTGTAATATATATATATATATATATATATATATATTCTATTGATTATTTAAAATATTTTACAGTATGTTAATTCATCTATTCTATATTTCAGTTTGTAATGTCCGTCGCCGTTGGCAGTTGCGCACGCATCCTCAATGGAATTTTGGCAGCGTGAGGCAGCCAACAGAATGTTGATTGCGCGCGCAGCCAAAATAATTCTGTGGATTCTTTCACCACCCTGCCATTTTCAGAATCGATCGGGATGCAGCAAAGGCAAACGGAGCATTACAAAAAAAACAAAAACACTGCCCACATGAAGTATTAACACCTACACCGCAAACCCACACATCACAAAATAATAAAATAATTAACCCCTTAATCCCTTAACCGTCAACCACCCACATCGCAATAAACCTAATTACCCTATTAACCCCCAAACCGCAAACCCCAAACATTGAAATAAACCTAATTACCCTATTAATCGCAAACCCCCCACATCACAATAAACCTAATTACCCTATTAACCCCTAAACCGCAAAACCCCCACATCACAATAAACATAATTACCCTATTAACCACTAAACCGCAAAACTCACACATCGCAATAAACCTATTTACCCTTTTAACCCCTAAACCACAAAATCACACATCGCAATAAACCTAATTAACCTATTAACCCCTTAACCGCAAAACCCCCACATCGCAATAAACCTAATTACCCTATTAACCCCTAAACCGCAAACCCCCCACATCACAATAAACATAATTACCCTATTAACACCTAAACCGCAAAACCCACACATCGCAATAAACCTATTTACCCTATTAACCCCTAAACCGCAAAACCCCACATCGCAATAAATCAAATTAACCTATTAACCCCTTAAAATGAAAAAACCACAACGCAAATAACTAATTAAATTACTAAGCCCCATAACCTAACACCCCCTAAATTAACACAAATTAACTAAACTAAAAAATACTAAAGTTACAAAAAAAAGCTAAGATTACAAAAAATAAAAAAGACTAACATTACAGAAAATAAAAAACAAATTACCAAAGTTTGCAAAATTAAACCTAATACCTATGAAAATAAAAAAGCCCCCCCAAAATAAAAACACTCCCTAATCTAAGAATAAACGGCCAGTAGCCCTTAAAAGGGCTTTTTGCAGGGCATTGCCCCAAGATAAACAGCTCTTTTACAGAAAAAAAGTCTAAGTCCCCCTAACAGTAAACCACCCCACCCACCAAACCCCCAAAATAAAAGAACCTAACACTAAAAAACCTAAACTACCCATTGCCCTGAAAAGGGCATTTAGCTCTTTTACTGCCCATCCCTCATCTAAATAAAACAACCCCCCCCCCCAAAAAACAAAAACCTTAAATAAAACCTAAGTCTAATCCCCAGGTTGGTACTCACTATTCCTGAAGTCCGGTGGAGGAGGTCCTGTTCCAGGCAGTGAAGTCTTCTTCCAAGCCGCGACCTCTTCTTTCTTTTTCCAGGAACATCCGGCGCGGAGCAGAGCTGAAGACCGATGACCGCAGAGCTGAAGACCGGCGACCCTGGAACTGAAGACCGGCGACTCTGGAATTGAAAACTGGCAACCGCAGAGCCATGGAGCGTGGAGGATCCTCTTCGTATGATCACGCCATACACTGAATACTGAATTCAAGGTATTTAAACAGTCAATAGGATTTCAGTAGCTCTCATCCTATTGGCTGATTTGAATTTGAAGAATCAAATCAGCCAATGGGAATTCAAAGGATGTCATCTTTAATCACGTACCTTGAATTCACTATTCAGTGTATGGCAGCGATCGTACGAAAAGGATCATCCAAGCTCCATAGGTGTCGGTCTTCAGTTCCAGGGTCTCCGGTCTTTAGTTCCAGGATCACCGGTCTTCAGCTCCATGGCCATCAGTCTTCAACTCCGCCCTCCGCTCCTGGAAGAAGAAAGAAGAGGTCACTGTTTGGAAGAAGACTTCACCACTTGGAACAGGACCTTCTCCGCCGGACTTAGACTTTTTTTTCTGTAAAAGAGCTGTTTATCTTGGGGCAAAAGCCCCTTTAAGGGCTACTGGCAGTTTATTCTTAGATTGGGGGGATTTTTTATTTTCATAGGGATTAGGTTTAATTTTGAAAATTTGGGTAATTCTGTAATATTAGATTTTTTCTATTTTCTGTAATTTAGGTTAATTTAAACTTATGTTAAATTTTTTAATTTTTAGGAGTTAGACTTAGGGTTTTTTTTTAAATATTTTTTTTTTTTAGATTAGGGATGGGCAGCAAAAGAGATGAATGTCCTTTTAAGGGCAATACAAATGCCCTTTTCAGGGCAATGGATAGTTTAGGTTTTTAAGTGTTAGGTTTATTTATTTTGGGGGGTGGTGGGTTTTACTGTTAGGGGGGACTGCAAAAGAGCTGTTTAACCTAGGGTAATGCCCTACAAAAAAAACATTTTAAGGGCTATTGGTAGTTTAGCATTAGATTAGGGGATGTTTTTATTTGGGGGGGGGGGGGGGCTTTTTATTTTCATAGGGATTAGGTTTTATTTTTTTTATTTTTGATCATTTGTTTATTTTTTTCGGTAGTTCATTTTTTTTTAATTTAACAACACATAGACTAAGAGGGGAGAGAGAGCAAATGAGAGGGGAGAGAGAGCAAATGAGAGGGGAGAGAGAGCAAAAGCATAAGCTGCATCCAGGTGGATTCTATCACCACCCTGCCATTTTCGGAATCCACCTGGATGCAACGTAAGCTGCATCCAGGTGGATTCCGAAAATGGCAGGGTGGTTCGGTGGTTCCGTCACCACAATAGACTGCCCACGTAATATTTCTATAACATGGCTTAAGAATCCTAATTTTTCATGTGTGCTAACCTGACCACTTTAAAATCTAAATTGAGAAACACAAAGCACAAAATGCATATCTTAGATTACTAAATTCTTCACGTAGAAAATAATGTACTTTTTATTTTATATATATATATGATACTGCTCATGTAAAATACATATCCATACATATAAAGCTAAAGGGATAGTTATGCAGTTATAGGTATATACAAACATTTATAAAAATATGTATTAAGAATAAAAAGGAAATTATCCTGTAAAAAAAGAACACTGGAATGTGAAAAAATGTACAGTAAATATACAGTAAAACACACATAAATTATTATTTTATTATACTTTATTTATGAAGCACCAACATATTTCGCAGCGCTGTCCATGGGTACAATTAATTTAAATAAAACAATGATATAAAACTTGTAAGAGACAGGACAAAATTTACAAACACATACAGGAGGAATTTACAGGAGGAATTGAAGGCCTTATTTCCGTGGGAACTTACAAACTACATACATATCTAGTTTTATATATATATATATATATATATATATATATATATATATATATATATATACTTGTATATAAATAAATATATATATATATATATATATATATATATATATATATGGGCATTGGAGCCCTTTGCTATTAAGTAGCTGAAAACCTGTAAAAGCAATATTCATATTTAACAAAGTATTTACTGTAAATATTTCACATTCCAATGTTCTTCTTCTTTAAATATAGGAATATCTTCTATGTATTTTTAAATATACATTTAAATATATATATATATATATATATATATATATTATCATCTATATGTAGAGGTATAGATATATATTTTACCAAAAAACATTATATATATGTATAGATTTTATATATGTATATATAATTATATATATATATATATATATATTTATATATATACTGTATGTATATATAAATATGTAAATAGAACATATTCTGCTATGTGAAGAACATTTTAACTTGAAATATTAATTTTCATGTTGGGTTAGAGCAGTGGTTCTCAACCTAAGTGACCTCAAGGCCCGGTAAGTTTTAGCCGGACCGGTCCAGGGCCCGGTAAGCATCAGGAGTGGGTTGCACTCTCCTCCCCTCTCTTTCCTCTCTCTCTCTCTTCCCCTCTCTTTCTTTTTCTCTCTCTCCTCCCCCTCTCTTTCCTCTCTCTCTCTCCTCCCCTCTATTTCTTTTTCTCTCTCTCCTCCCCCTCTCTTTCTTTTTCTCTCTCTCCTCCTCCTCTCTTTCTCTCTCTCTCTCTCCTCCCCCTCTCTTTCTTTTTCTCTCTCTCCTCCCCCTCTCTTTCTCTCTCTCTGTCTCTATCTATCTCCTCCCTCTCTCTCTCTCTCCTCCCTCCCTCTCTCTCTCCTCCCTCACCCACTGACACCAATGAATTATAAAATTAACCCACTATAAACCATTTATATATATTATATATGGATCCCACACCACTGAATTATCATATAATTATAATATATATATATAACAGTGGGTTAATATTTTATAATTCATTGATGTCAGTGGGATCTATATATATATACACACACACACACACACAGTTTACAAATACACATTGGTGTCCAGTGACCGCCCTAAATATATACATTGGTGTCAGTGGGCTTACTTACCTGTGAGCCGATGCTTCACGCTCTGCACGTCGCCAGCCGCTTCTACCCGGTCACAGTGCGCCCACCCGCTGCTACATGCTCACAGTGCGCAAACTGACATGCGCAGTGGCACTATGACAGGCCCGTCCAAAATTTAGGAGATGTGTAAAGGCGGGCCTGTCAGAGCGAGTGTCTGGAGGCAATGTCCGGTTGCGGCCCACCAGCAGGGCCGTCGCGGCCCGGCTGTTGAGAAACACTGGGTTAGAGCACTTTGTTAAACGCAATCGGGTTTACACTCAAGTTACTTTCAACCTGTAATATGAGTGCAAAAAACTTACCTCCAGTGGAGTTAGCATGGGAGTGTGAGAGATAATTACCGCTCCACTCAATCTAGCCCTACCAATAAATTCCTTCCATTCCAAGATGAAAACATTGCATTCAAGCTTGGATGACTTTTTTCTTCTTTTTTTTAAGCCATTCCAATCCAGTAGATTTGCCACTGTATGATTTGATAGAATTGCTTGTATTAATGTATACTGTATGACAGGAAGATCTGGAAAAATATGCAGAAACAATATAAGAAATTAGCATTTTAATGGCTTTTCTAGGGTGTTTTGCAGAGATTTAAATACAGTTCTTCATAGACACAAAAGATAAGTAGCTAGAGTGAAATGAAAGATGATTTCATATCCGTAATGACTGCCTAATGTGTCTGAATGCAGGTTTTTCACTTCACTATTGAAGAGGCACAAAAATAGTAAAATATTTTTTCTTTCATGTAATTAGCAAGAGTCCATGAGCTAGTGACGTATGGGATATACATTCCTACCAGGAGGGGCAAAGTTTCCCAAACCTCAAAATGCCTATAAATACACCCCTCACCACACCCACAATTCAGTTTTACAAACTTTGCCTCCTATGGAGGTGGTGAAGTAAGTTTGTGCTAGATTCTACGTTGATATGCGCTCCGCAGCAAGTTGGAGCCCGGTTTTCCTCTCAGCGTGCAGTGAATGTCAGAGGGATGTGAGGAGAGTATTGCCTATTTGAATGCAGTGATCTCCTTCTACGGGGTCTATTTCATAGGTTCTCTGTTATCGGTCGTAGAGATTCATCTCTTACCTCCCTTTTCAGATCGACGATATACTCTTATTTATATACCATTACCTCTGCTGATTCTCGTTTCAGTACTGGTTTGGCTTTCTACAAACATGTAGATGAGTGTCCTGGGGTAAGTAAATCTTATTTTCTGTGACACTCTAAGCTATGGTTGGGCACTTTGTTTATAAAGTTCTAAATATATGTATTCAAACATTTATTTGCCTTCACTCAGAATGTTCAACATTCCTTATTTTTCAGACAGTCAGTTTCATATTTGGGATAATGCATTTGAATTAATCATTTTTTCTTACCTTCAAAAATTTGACTCTTTTTTCCCTGTGGGCTGTTAGGCTCGCGGGGGCTGAAAATGCTTCATTTTATTGCGTCATTCTTGGCGCAGACTTTTTTGGCGCAAAAAATCTTTTCCGTTTCCAGCGTCATACGTGTCGCCGGAAGTTGCGTCATTTTTTGACGTTATTTTGCGCCAAAAATGTCGGCGTTCCGGATGTGGCGTCATTTTTGGCGCCAAAAGCATTTAGGCGCCAAATAATGTGGGCGTCTTATTTGGCGCTAAAAAAATATGGGCGTCGCTTTTGTCTCCACATTATTTAAGTCTCATTTTTAATTGCTTCTGGTTGCTAGAAGCTTGTTCTTTGGCATTTTTTCCCATTCCTGAAACTGTCATTTAAGGAATTTGATCAATTTTGCTTTATATGTTGTTTTTTCTCTTACATATTGCAAGATGTCTCACGTTGCATCTGAGTCAGAAGATACTTCAGGAAAATCGCTGTCTAGTGCTGGATCTACCAAAGCTAAGTGTATCTGCTGTAAATTTTTGGTAGCTATTCCTCCGGCTGTTGTTTGTATTAATTGTCATGACAAACTTGTTAATGCAGATAATATTTCCTTTAGTAAAGTACCATTGCCTGTTGCAGTTCCTTCAACATCTAAGGTGCAGAATGTTCCTGATAACATAAGAGATTTTGTTTCTGAATCCATCAAGAAGGCTATGTCTGTTATTTCTCCTTTTAGTAAACATAAAAAATCTTTTAAAACTTCTCTCTCTACAGATGAATTTTTAAATGAACATCATCATTCTGATTCTGATGACTCTTCTGGTTCAGAGGATTCTGTCTCAGAGATTGATGCTGATAAATCTTCATATTTATTTAAAATGGAATTTATTCGTTCTTTACTTAAAGAAGTACTAATTGCTTTAGAAATAGAGGATTCTGGTCCTCTTGATACTAATTCTAAACGTTTAGATAAAGTATTTAAATCTCCTGTGGTGATTCCAGAAGTTTTTCCTGTTCCTAATGCTATTTCTTAAGTAATTTACAAAGAATGGGATAAATTGGGTAATTCATTTACTCCTTCTAAACGTTTTAAGCAATTATATCCTGTGCCGTCTGAAAGATTAGAATTTTGGGACAAAATCCCTAGAGTTGATGGGGCTATTTCTACCCTTGCTAAACGTACTACTATTCCTACGTCAGATGGTACTTCGTTTAAGGATCCTTTAGATAGGAAAATTGAATCCTTTCTAAGAAAAGCTTATCTGTGTTCAGGTAATCTTCTTAGACCTGCTATATCATTGGCTGATGTTGCTGCAGCTTCAACTTTTTGGTTGGAAACTTTAGCGCAACAAGTAACAGATCATGATTCTCATAATATTATTATTCTTCTTCAACATGCTAATAATTTTATCTGTGATGCCATTTTTGATATTATTAGAGTTGATGTCAGGTTTATGTCTCTAGCTATTTTAGCTAGAAGAGCTTTATGGCTTAAGACTTGGAATGCTGATATGGCTTCTAAATCAACTCTACTTTCCATTTCTTTCCAGGGTAACAAATTATTTGGTTCTCAGTTGTATTCTATTATCTCAACTGTTACTGGTGGGAAAGGAACTTTTTTACCACAGGATAAAAAATCTAAGGGTAAAAACAGAGCTAATAATCGTTTTCGTTCCTTTCGTTTCAACAAAGAACAAAAGCCTGATCCTTCATCCTCAGGAGCAGTTTCAGTTTGGAAACCATCTCCAGTCTGGAATAAATCCAAGCCTGCTAGAAAGGCAAAGCCTGCTTCTAAGTCCACATGAAGGTGCGGCCCTCATTCCAGCTCAGCTGGTAGGGGGCAGGTTACATTTTTTCAAAGAAATTTGGATCAAAATGGTAACTGTAAGGACTATCTTGCCTTTTGTTCAGCAAGGGCATTATATGTCCACAATAGATTTACAGGATGCATATCTGCATATTCCGATTCATCCAGATCATTATCAGTTCCTGAGATTCTCTTTTCTGGACAAGCATTACCAGTTTGTGGCTCTGCCGTTTGGCCTAGCTACAGCTCCAAGAATTTTTACAAAGGTTCTCGGTGCCCTTCTGTCTGTAATCAGAGAACAGGGTATTGTGGTATTTCCTTATTTGGACGATATCTTGGTACTTGCTCAGTCTTTACATTTAGCAGAATCTCATACGAATCGACTTGTGTTGTTTCTTCAAGATCATGGTTGGAGGATCAATTTACCAAAAAGTTCATTGATTCCTCAGACAAGGGTGACCTTTCTGGGTTTCCAGATAGATTCAGTGTCCATGACTCTTTCTTTAACAGACAAGAGACGTCTAAAATTGATTTCAGCTTGTCGAAACCTTCAGTCACAATCATTCCCTTCGGTAGCCTTATGCATGGAAATTCTAGGTCTTATGACTGCTGCATCGGACGCGATCCCCTTTGCTCGTTTTCACATGCGACCTCTTCAGCTCTGTATGCTGAATCAATGGTGCAAGGATTACACAAAGATATCTCAATTAATAGGTAAAAATATCCCAATAGAGGGATATAAAAGAGCGCTGATATTGTAAAGGAAAACAAAAACAATTTAAAACTAGATATTGTACTTTGAATATAGTAGATCAGGTCTACCGTATTAGTCCTGTTTAATGTCCATATATTGGTGGTAAATAAGGAGTACAGATGTCCTCTTGAAAGAGATGATGATAAATCAGGCTGCTCCTCTTGATCCCAGAGAGTATGGAACAACTGTTGAAGAAGAATAGAAAGAGGGCGCCACAATAGCGTGATATCGTCTGGAATGCAGGTATAGATAAAAGTAGATATTATGCTTACCAGATGGTGTGGCACTGTACTGTGACCAGTGCAAGAGAGCAGGCTAGCACTTAACAGTGGCTAGTACACTGTAGGAGTCAGGCTCCAAAGGCACTTGCTCTGGTTGCAACTTGGTGTTTCTCTCCTGATGTCTGGACTTCAGGTGCTGCAAAGGAGTGATCTTATGTGTGTTGTTCAGTGGGTATATATGAACCACAACACAGACAACTTCAAATAAAAATAAAAAAATATATATTAAAAGTCTTTTTTATTTGAAGTTGTCTGTGTTGTGGTTCATATATACCCACTGAACAACACACATAAGATCACTCCTTTGCAGCACCTGAAGTCCAGACATCAGGAGAGAAACACCAAGTTGCAACCAGAGCAAGTGCCTTTGGAGCCTGACTCCTACAGTGTACTAGCCACTGTTAAGTGCTAGCCTGCTCTCTTGCACTGGTCACAGTACAGTGCCACACCATCTGGTAAGCATAATATCTACTTTTATCTATACCTGCATTCCAGACGATATCACGCTATTGTGGCGCCCTCTTTCTATTCTTCTTCAACATATCTCAATTAATATCTTTAAAACCGATTGTACGACACTCTCTAACGTGGTGGACAGATCACCATCGTTTAATTCAGGGGGCTTCTTTTGTTCTTCCGACCTGGACTGTAATTTCAACAGATGCAAGTCTCACGGGTTGGGGAGCTGTGTGGGGATCTCTGACGGCACAAGGAGTTTGGGAATCTCAGGAGGTGAGATTACCGATCAATATTTTGGAACTCCGTGCAATTTTCAGAGCTCTTCAGTTTTGGCCTCTTCTGAAGAGAGAATCGTTCATTTGTTTTCAGACAGACAATGTCACAACTGTGGCATACATCAATCATCAAGGAGGGACTCACAGTCCTCTGGCTATGAAAGAAGTATCTCGAATTTTGGTTTGGGCGGAATCCAGCTCCTGTCTAATCTCTGCGGTTCATATCCCAGGTATAGACAATTGGGAAGCGGATTATCTCAGTCGCCAAACGTTGCATCCGGGCGAATGGTCTCTTCACCCAGAGGTATTTCTTCAGATTGTTCAAATGTGGGAACTTCCAGAAATAGATCTGATGGCGTCTCATCTAAACAAGAAACTTCCCAGGTATCTGTCCAGATCCCGGGATCCTCAGGCAGAGGCAGTGGATGCATTATCACTTCCTTGGAAGTATCATCCTGCCTATATCTTTCCGCCTCTAGTTCTTCTTCCAAGAGTAATCTCCAAGATTCTGAAGGAATGCTCGTTTGTTCTGCTGGTAGCTCCGGCATGGCCTCACAGGTTTTGGTATGCGGATCTGGTCCGGATGGCCTCTTGCCAACCGTGGACTCTTCCGTTAAGATCAGACCTTCTGTCACAAGGTCCTTTTTTCCATCAGGATCTCAAATCCTTAAATTTAAAGGTATGGAGATTGAACGCTTGATTCTTGGTCAAAGAGGTTTCTCTGACTCTGTGATTAATACTATGTTACAGGCGCGTAAATCTGTATCTTGAGAGATATATTATAGAGTCTGGAAGACTTATATTTCTTGGTGTCTTTCTCATCATTTTTCTTGGCATTCTTTTAGAATACCGAGAATTTTACAGTTTCTTCAGGATGGTTTAGATAAGGGTTTGTCCGCAAGTTCCTTGAAAGGTCAAATCTCTGCTCTTTCTGTTCTTTTTCACAGAAAGATTGCTATTCTTCCTGATATTCATTGTTTTGTACAAGCTTTGGTTCGTATAAAACCTGTCATTAAGTCAATTTCTCCTCCTTGGAGTTTGAATTTGGTTCTGGGGGCTCTTCAAGCTCCTCCGTTTGAACCTATGCATTCATTGGACATTAAATTACTTTCTTGGAAAGTTTTGTTCCTTTTGGCAATCTCTTCTGCCAGAAGAGTTTCTGAATTATCTGCTCTTTCTTGTGAGTCTCCTTTTCTGATTTTTCATCAGGATAAGGCAGTTTTGCAAACTTCTTTTGAATTTTTACCTAAAGTTGTGAATTCCAACAACATTAGTAGAGAAATTGTGGTTCCTTCATTATGTCCTAATCCTAAGAATTCTAAGGAGAAGTCATTGCATTCTTTGGATGTTGTTAGAGCTTTGAAATATTATGTTGAAGCTACTAAGTCTTTCCGAAAGACTTCTAGTCTATTTGTTATCTTTTCTGGTTCTAGAAAAGGCCAGAAAGCTTCTGCCATTTCTTTGGCATCTTGGTTGAAATCTTTAATTCATCTTGCCTATGTTGAGTCGGGTAAAACTCCGCCTCAGAGGATTACAGCTCATTCTACTAAGTCAGTTTCTACTTCCTGGGCGTTTAGGAATGAAGCTTCGATTGATCAGATTTGCAAAGCAGCAACTTGGTCCCCTTTGCATACTTTTACTAAATTCTACCATTTTGATGTATTTTCTTCTTCTTAAGCAGTTTTTGGTAGAAAAGTACTTCAGGCAGCGGTTTCAGTTTGAATCTTCTGCTTATGTTTTTCATTAAACTTTATTTTGGGTGTGGATTATTTTCAGCAGGAATTGGCTGTCTTTATTTTATCCCTCCCTTTCTAGTGACTCTTGTGTGGAAAGATCCACATCTTGGGTAATCATTATCCCATACGTCACTAGCTCATGGACTCTTGCTAATTACATGAAAGAAAACATAATTTATGTAAGAACTTACCTGATAAATTC
Organism: Bombina bombina; assembly: GCF_027579735.1. Lineage (NCBI taxonomy): Eukaryota > Metazoa > Chordata > Amphibia > Anura > Bombinatoridae > Bombina > Bombina bombina. The sequence goes on along the minus strand of NC_069504.1, from coordinate 1,015,136,444 downwards.
ATTTCTTTCATATTAGCAAGAGTCCATGAGGCCCGCCCTTTTTTTGTGGTGGTTATGATTTTTGTATAAAGCACAATTATTCCAATTCCTTATTTTATATGCTTTCGCACTTTTTTATCACCCCACTTCTTGGCTATTCGTTAAACTGAATTGTGGGTGTGGTGAGGGGTGTATTTATAGGCATTTTGAGGTTTGGGAAACTTTGCCCCTCCTGGTAGGAATGTATATCCCATACGTCACTAGCTCATGGACTCTTGCTAATATGAAAGAAATTAATTTATTAGGTAAGTTCTTACATAAATTATGTTATTATTGCACTTTTTTCTTGTATATAACCATGGGCCAGGTTACTAGTTGCGTGCTATCTAGCGCTTTTGCTCAAGGTCATTGCGCATGTTTTACAAGTTTAAAGTAAAATGTGGCTGCACAAAAGCCGGTGCGCGCTAACTGTAGGACTTTAGCTATTACGTTCACTCTTACTTCCTCTCCCCATAGACTTCAATGGAAGGTGCAAATGGAAAAAACACCTATCGCTCACGTGCTAACCCCACAGGAGCTAAACCTACAGCGCTAACCCAAAGGTAGTTATGAATATTTTACATTCCAAAGTTCTTCACATAGAAGAAACTTTTCTATTTTTTTAATACATATATATATATATATATTTTTTTTTTTGTAAAAAATATATCTATACCTATATAAATAAATATGTATATATATATATATATATATATATATATATATATATATATATATATATATATATATGAATATATATTTAAAAATACGTAGAACATTTTCCCTCATGTGAAGAACATTGGAATGTTAAATATTTACATTACATACACAAGGTATGAGCAGCATACGCAGCTTAATAAATCGGCCCCAGAGAATGAATGTTTGCTATGAACACTACAAGGCCAAACAGTAAATACTTTGTATAGTTTGTTGTGATTAGATTCTGTTTAATTTTCTTTATATTTTTTCTTTAAGTTTAGAATATGGTGTTGACATATATTGTAGTGCACCAAACAGCAGTGCAAACAGATTAGAGCGCAGCATACAGTCTCTGTTTCAACTTCTATAGACAATACATAAACCCCGAGAGCAGCTGTGTTCCAATAACACTTTATATATGGCCATTTCAATTTTATATCATTTTCATGTCATACAATATTATTTTTCTTTTCATTATTTCTCAATCATTTAAAAAACAAAAACAAAAACAAAAAAACATTCTTAGCTTGCAAGCGGTAAAGAAATAGACGGTGGGCCTGGTTTGGCTCCCGGGGGTTATACTTTGCCAACGTCTGGTCTATATTTCCCCAAAAAACTAATCTAATGTATTATTTGATTGATTAAAAAAACTTCTCTATAAAGTCTAGAAAAGGTAAATATAATGATATTGGCATGCATGGAAATGTATATCTCAGTACCCTGGTATTTTATCCATATGAAATTGTGAGTGATAATTTTCTAGGACTTCAAGATGTAAGTCCAAAGATCATGAGAAAACCTGCTCTTATTTTCTAGTGGATTAGAATATCACTGTGGAATTCCCTCAATGTAAAGTACTTGTGAAGTTAAAGGGGCAGTGAACTGTAAAATGTATCCCCTGTAATGTGTTCCCAATGATCTTTTTTATTTGTCGGAGTGTATTAAATTGCTTACATATAGATTTACCCTTTATTGTCATTTGAAATAGCTGTTTTTTCAGTTGAAACTATACTAAATCATTCCTGTATTAAGGTGTACAGAAAGTGTATGTAAACAAGACCAAGCAGAAGAAATCACAATCTCAGTTCGGGGGAGGTGTAAGTGGGACAGATAGGTTCTAAAATGCTAATTTTCAAATGTCCTTTCCAAGTATTTTGTATACAGGGAGAGATAAGATAAAAATCCTTATGCATATAGTGAGGGATCAATTAAGTAAGACTGCTTTCCCTGCAAGCTTAGCCTATTTTAGTGGGTTGTAGTTTCAATGAGCAAAACTGCTATTTTCTATAAAAAAAACAAGCCTACATGATAAATTAACCATACATTTTATACTTTGCAGCCTGTATAACGAGTAACCACACATTAACACAAAACTTTGTAATAGATTTAAACTTTGACATCCTACAAAAGCCAACACTTTTGCATTATTCTTTTAACCACTTAGACCATTAAGACATATACAGTATATATATATATGTTGTGTGGGTGATTCTTTGCTTATCGTACCTCACAACGTATATATACGTCTTAGCTGCAGGAAGCTCCAGCAGTCTTGGCTGTTAAGTTACAGCCAAGAGCTGAAGTTACTGAGCTCCAGACATCTGCCCGCATATGAAACTGGAGCACAATTGGAGGTGCTCCTGTTCCATATGAAGGCAGATGCCAGATTGTTACAGATGGTGACACTGTGTGGGTCATCATCTTAATGATCATCTGCTGGTGTCGCCAGGAGGTGTGGGAGGAAACCCGGGAGGTGGTCCAAAAGCATAGGGAGAAGAAGTAGGAAGGCCCTATACTGCGGAAAATAAAAAATAAAGGAGAGGAAGCGAAAGGGTGCTACAGAAAAAAGGTGGTGTGTGTGTGTGTGTGTGTGGGGGGGGGGGGGTAATGATCACAGGAGTGGAGGAGGTGGGGGGACAACTACACTACAGAAAATACAAAAATAATAATTACATTTTATAGGTGCTGGCAGACAGCTGCCAGTACCTAAGATGTTAGGCATAGTTAGAGGGAGGAGAGTTAAAGAGCTGTTTGGGAGGGATCATGGAGGTTGAAGGGTAAAGGAGGATCCTACACTGCAGAAAATGAATGTTTTTAAAAGAAATTGCCTTAAAACTTAGCAGACTATCTGCAAGTACCTAGGATGGTGGTAACCAGTGGGGGATGAGGGAGGGAAGAGAGCTGTTTGAGATGGTCAGTTAGGGATCAGGGGATGGGAGGTGTCAAGTAGGAGGGTAATTTCTACACTCAAGCTAAAATTAACCTTACAAGCTACCTGATTAACCCCTTCACTGCCAGGAATAATTGAAGTGCGGTGCACAGCTGCAGTTATAAATAAAGATATATAAGCTTTATGTTACTCCATAAATGGCACTTTAGGGAGATAAAACTCAAAATGCCATTACCCCTCAAGGCCCAGATTACAAGAAGATCGCGATTGATATCGCAGGGTGCTCTATCAATATCGTCAGACCACGTTCAGAATAGTGCTAAATCTGGTATTACAAATCAGTGTTTAAAAAGCATAACCAGAGGATATTTAGCGCAACCCACATCTTTTTAGCACCGCACATAACAATGCTTGAGACCTGCAGTAATGTGTTAGGGCTAGAATAAAAGTACAGGTACAAGTACAAATCCCCAAATCCAAAATTCCGAAGTCTAAACTTATTCTGAAATCCAAACATTTTAATTAGTATTTCTTAAAAATAAAATTATCAATAATTATGATTTTTCTGTGCCTTTAAGACACAATCTTCTCTGCCTGTGTCTTTGGGAGTTTTTTGTGTGTTTTATTTTTGTGTTCTAAAATGCAAATAATAGTCTATATTTATTTAAAGCAACACATATTACCTTTCTGATTACAGTACTGCACTACCTTTCTGAGGGTACTATGTACAGTGGGGCAAAAAAGTATTTAGTCAGCCACCAATTGTGCAAGTTCTCCCACTTAAGAAGATGAGAGAGGCCTGTAATTTTCATCATAGGTATACCTCAACTATTAGAGACAAAATGTGGAAACAAATCCAGACAATCACATTGTCTGATTTGGAAAGAATTTATTTGCATATTATGGTGGAAAATAAGTATTTGGTCATTATCAAAAGATAATCGCAATACTTTGTTATATATCCTTTGTTGGCAATGACGGAGGTCAAATGTTTTCTGTAAGTCTTCACAAGGTTGTCACACACTGTTGCTGATATGTTGACCCATTCCTGCATGCAGATCTCCTCTAGAGCAGTGATGTTTTGGGACTGTCGCTATGCAACACAGACTTTCAACTCCCTCCAAAGGTTTTCTATGGGGTTGAGATCTGGAGACTGGCTAGGCCACTCCAGGACCTTGAAATGCTTCTTACGAAGCCACTCCTTCATTGCCCGGGCGGTGTGTTTGGGATCATTGTCATGCTGAAAGACCCAGCCACGTTTCATCTTCAATGCCCTTGCTGATGGAAGGAGGTTTGCACTCAAAATCTCACGATACATGGCCCCATTCATTCTTTCATGTACACGGATCAGTCGTCATATTCCCTTTGCAGAGAAACAGCCCCAAAGCATGATGTTGCCACCCCATGCTTCACAGTAGGTATGGTGTTCTTTGGTTGCAACTCAGCATTCTCTCTTACAAACACGACAAGTTGTGTTTCTACCAAACAGTTCTACTTTGGTTTCATATGACATATGACATTCTCCCAATCCTCTTCTGGATCATCCAAATGCTCTCTAGCATACTTCAGATGGGCCCGGACATGTACTGGCTTAAGCAGGGGGACACGTCTGGCACTGCAGGATCTGAGTCCCTGGCGGCGTAGTGTGTTACTGATGGTAGCCTTTGTTACGTTGGTCCCAGCTCTCTGCAGGTCATTCACTAGGTCCCCCGTGTGGTTCTGGGATGTTTGCTTGCCGTTCTTGTGATCATTTTGACCCCACAGGGTGAGATCTTGCATGGAGCCCCAGATCGAGGGAGATTATCAGTGGTCTTGTATGTCTTCCATTTTCTAATTATTGCTCCCACAGTTGATTTCTTCACACCAAGCTGCTTGCCTATTGCATATTCAGTCTTCCCAGCCTGGTGCAGGTCTAAAATTTTGTTTCTGGTATCCTTCGACAGCTCTTTAGTCTTCACCATAGTGGAGTTTGGAGTGTGACTGTTTGAGGTTGTGGACAGGTGTCTTTTATATTTTTAACAAGTTCAAACAGTTGCCATTAATACAGGTAATGAGTGGAGGACAGAGGAGCCTCTTAAAAAAGAAGATACAGGTCTGTGAGAGCCAGAAATCTTGCTTGTTTGTAGGTGACCAAATACTTATTTTCCACCATAATATGCAAATAAATTCTTTCCAAATCAGACAATGTGATTGTCTGGATTTGTTTCCACATTTTGTCTCTCATAGTTGAGGTATACCTATGATAAAAATTACAGGCCTCTCTCATCTTCTTAAGTGGGAGAACTTGCACAATTGGTGGCTGACTAAATACTTTTTTGCCCCACTGTATACAAAAGTATTAAAAGTTATATCAAAACTACCTTCAGTTACATGCATAAGCGGTATTATGACCTGTAAAAATTGCCTAACTGACATAAGATATTGTTGTTTACACTTGATTCCATCCCCTCTCCAAACTGTCCCTTTTTAAAGATACAAATATTACAAAATATAAACTATTCTTAAATCCAAACCTTTTCCGGTCCCAGGCAGTAAGGGGTTTTCTACCTGAATAATAAAACAAATGTAAACATATTAAAATAAGTTATTACACTTATATAGAAGTAGTTGAAATAGCATTGTTCTTCATTCAGCGTTAGCGCACCTGGCTTACCACACCTTTGGGTCAGCGTTCGAGCGAAAGCTTCTATGGGCTTAGAGCAGCCACACTTTCGGTCCTCCAGATGTAAGCGCGCCTGAGGCTTTCTCCCAATTGAAAACTTTTTTACTTTCAACTTGCAATATGAGCAAAATGATAGGAGTGCAATACACTTTTTTTATTCATTTTGCCTGCTTTCCCTCTAATTTAATGCAGAACATTGTAGAGTTAGAGTGTATAGTGTATAATGTAGAATTCGGACACCCTTATGGTCTGCTCAATTATTGGTTGATATGTGCAGGAGTTCACAGCAAGGAAAGTAATATAAGCAACATTCAAGATACTTTTCAAAGGGTGTGTACTTGGCATGTAAAATAATGCATATTTATGTAGCAAAATGAAATGTTTAAATGCTTTTCAAACATTTATCTTGTATTCAGATCTTTTGTTATGAAGTCAACAGATTCTGATGCAGAAATGATATAATGTAATGTTCTTTGAAGACCCAATATTTTATATTTGTTTTCCATTTAAGGGAAATTAAACACTAAATAATATACATGCTTGATAGAATGATGCATTCAAAGCAAAGAGTAGCCTGAGAATAATATATTAGTTGTTTAAATATAGAACCAAAAAGTGTAAAGTTTTAGTGTATAAAAATGAATGGGAGCTGCCATATTGTTTCTTGTAACTAAATAGGTCACTAGAGTATGACCAATTACGGCCTATAAGTGGGCTCCGTACCCGCTCATTGTGGAGACTCACTGCTACAGTTTATAAATACTATTGTACCAAACATAAAAAACAACAGGATTTTTTTTTTTAAAACTCAAACATTTACCAACATAAAAGAATAGTAATTTTGATTTAAAATACTTTAAAAATTTTTATTTTTAAATGTATAAACCCATTTCAGGATATGTGTACCAATGTTAACATCACATACCATTGTTTTTGTTGTTATCCAGAGCAGAAATGAGATTAGTATGTCTGTATAATCTTTTAAATGTGATCACTTATCACAATATCGGGGATGTGTATACTACAAATGACTCCCACAAATAACATTTGCTCTACACAAATTAAACATTTTCTGTAGCATATCATTAACAGCTAACTCCAGATGTGCTTTTTGTCCTTTTTGGGCCTCATTAATGATGTAAAGCTGATCTCTCTAGGGACAGGCATTGGCTGGAGGTCTGGATTATCCTATAACCCATGTCATTCACATACTGCTAGAGAATTATTTCAGAAAATTGCACTCACAAATGAAATCCTTAGATTCTAAGGCTGCAGTCTTGTGTTTGTGTGTGTGTATTTATATATATATATATATATATATATATATATATATATATATATATACAGTATATATACTATACTATATATATATATATATATATATATATATATTCATATATGTACTGTATATATATATTATATTTATATATATATATATATATATATACACAATATCTCACAAAAGTGAGTACACCCCTCACATTTTTGTAAATATTTTATTACATCTTTTCATGTGACAACACTGAAGAAATTGCACTTTGCTACAATGTAAAGTAGTGAGTGTTCAGCCTATATAACAGTGTCAATTTACTGTCCCCTCAAAATAACTCAACACACAGCCATTCATTTCTAAACCGTTGGCAACAAAAGTGAGTACACCCCTAAGTGGAAATGTCCAAATTGGGCCCAAAGTGTCAATATTTTTTGTGGCCACCATTATTTTCCAGCACTGCCTTAACCCTCTTGGGCATGGAGTTCACCAGAGCTTCACAGGAGTCCTCTTCCACTCCTCCATGATGACATCACAGAGCTGGTGGATGTCAGAGACCTAGCACTCCCCCACCTTCCATTTGAGGATGCCCCATAGATGCTCAATAGGGTTTAGGTCTGGAGACATGCTTGGTCAGTCCATCACCTTTACCCTAAGCTTCTTTAGCAAGGCAGTGGTCGTATTGGAGGTGTGTTTGGGGTCGTTATCAAGTTGGAATACTGCTCTGCGGCCCAGTCTCCGAAAGGAAGGGGATCATGCTCTGCTTCAGTATGTCACAGTACATGTTGGCATTCATGGTTCCCTCAATGAACTGTAGCTCCCCAGTGCCAGCAGCACTCATGCAGGCCCAGACCACAACACTCCCACCACCATGCTTGACTGTAGGCAAGACAAACTTGACTTTGTACTACTCACCTGGTTGCCGCCACACACACTTGACACCATCTGAACCAAATAAGTTTATCTTGGTTTCATCGTACCACAGGACATGGTTCCAGTATCCATGTCCTTAGTCTGCTTAACTTCAGCAACTGTTTGCAGGCTTGTTGTGAAGAGGCTTCCTTCTGGGATGACAGCCATGCAGACCAATTTGATGCATTGTGAGGCGTATGGTCTGAGCACTGACAGACTGACCCCCCACCCCTTCAACCTCTGCAGCAATGCTGGCAGCATTCATACATCTATTTCCCAAAAACAACCTCTGGATATGATGCTGAGCACATGCACTCAACTTCTTTGGTCGACCATGGCCTGTTCTGAGTGGAACCTGTCCTGTGAAACCACTGTATGGTCTTGCCCACTGTGCTGCAGCTCAGTTTCAGGGTCTTGGCAAACTTCTTATAGCCTAGGCCATCTTTATGTAGAGCAAAAATTCTTTTTTTCAGATCCTCAGAGAGTTCTTTGCCATGAGGTGCCATGTTGAACTTCCAGTGACCAGTATGAGAGAGTGTGAGAGAGATAACACCAACTTTAACACACCTGTTCCCCATTCACACCTGAGACCTTGTAACACTAATCAGTCACATGACACCGGGGAGGGAAAATGGCTAATTGGGTCCAATATGGACATTGCCACTTAGGGGTGTTCTCACTTTTGTTGCCAACGGTTTAGACATTAATGGCTGTGTGTTGAGTTATTTTGAGGGGACAGTAAATGTACACTGTTATACAGGCTGTACACTCACTAATTTACATTGTAGCAAAGTGTAATTTCTTCAGTGTTGTCACATGAAAAGATATAATAAAATATTCACAAAAATGTGAGGGGTGTACTCACTTTTGTGAGATACTGTATATATAGCTACCTAGTAGGGCAGCTATAATTTAATCTTAAACAAAGTTACTGTTTAAATTTAAATTTTCAGTAGTTTTATAGCTATTACTAGTAACTACAAACTGCCAAATTGGTCAAGCCATTTTTTAAGCTATTTAGGGCGAGATTCCAAGTTGCACGCTATTTAGCGCTCCAGCTCTAGTGTAAACATTGCTAGAAATAATCACTTGTGCATGGCATTTAGTGCCTGTTTTACAAGTTAAAAGTAAAACTTTTGCATGTGAATGAAACCCGACACGCTCTCAGGATGTAGAATATTGCAACTGCGCTAACACAATTGCCCCATAGGGGCCTATCAATCAAGCTCCGAAAAGGAGCTTGACGGCCCGTGTTTCTAGCGAGTCTTCAGACTCGCCAGAAACAGCAGTTATGAAGCAACGGTCACAAAGACCGCTGCTCCATAACCCTGTCCGCCTGCTCTGAGCAGGCGGACAGGAATCGCAACAATTCAACCCGATTGAGTACGATCGGGTTGATTGACACCCCCTGCTGGCTCCGCATTCAGCAATGTCTTGCGGACTTGATCCACACTGTCGGATCAGGTCCGCAAGACATTTCTTAAATATGCCTCATCGACTTCAATGGAGACCATAGAAGAAAAAACTAACACTTATCACTCACATGCTAAAGCGACAGGAGTTATTAATATTTCACATTCCAATGTTCTTCACATACAGAACAATGTTATTTTTACTGTAAATAAATGTTTATATATATATATATATATATATACTTCATTAAATTTTTGGGGACACGTGTAAACAATTATACATCTATGGGCTTGGGTGGCCTGATACTTCGATACGGTATCCCCTTCAGGTTAAACACATAGTCAAAGACATTGCGACAAACATGTGTAGGTAACGAAATTTGCGCACTGACGTTGAGTATTACTTCCCACTTGTTGTGTATGTGTCAACTGAACTCTGATTAATGTATATGGGTCATTAATTTATCACACATATGACCTTTTAGGTTGGCCCCGTTTACTATCTACTGTATTTGGATTGTTATATTTTTATATTTTTGTTTTAACTGTTGGTATAGTGTGGTTTGCCGCTTATATAATATCATGAGCCTAATCGTATACTATGTGATGCTGTATTTACAGGAGTGACAACCCATGTTACGTTTTTGCCCCTGCACATAACCATACTATGTAAGCACAGGTGTTCTATATCGTCATTGACATCTGCAGTTAATTATGTCTATCTTTGAATGTCTTCTGATTGTTTGCCAGCTGCTAATTTAAGATTGATTGAAGAA